>NC_073239.2:10000-313030 GCF_029281585.2 Gorilla gorilla gorilla | reverse complement strand
TCATTCAGATAGCGGTGTAGATATTTCCATGTTCATACAGATAGCGGTGTAGATATTTCCATGTTCATACTGATAGCGGTGTAGATATTTCCATGTTCATACAGTTAGCGGTGTAGATATTTCCATGTTTATAGAGATAGTGGTGTAGTTATTTCCAAGTTTATAGAGACAGCATTGTAGATGTTTCCATATTTATACAGATGGCGGTGAAGATATTTCCATGTTTATACAGATAGCGGTGTAGATATTTCCATGTTTATACAGAGAAGAGTGTAGGTATTTCCATGTTTATAGAAATAGTGGTGTAGATAATTTCAATTTGATGCAGATAGCAGTGTAGATATTTCCAAGTTCATACCGATAGCGGTGTAGATATTTTCACGTTTATAGTGATGGCGGTGTAGATATTTCCATGTTCATACAGATAGCGGTGTAGATATTTCCATGTTCATACAGGTAGCGGTGTATATATTTCCATGTTCATACAGGTGGCGGTGTAGATATTTACATGTTCAAACAGATGGCCGTGTACATACTTCCATGTTCGTATGAATGGCAGTGTAGATATTTCCATGTTCATACAGGTGGCGGTGTAGATATTTCCATGCTTATACAGATAGCAATGTAGTTATTTCCATGTTTGTAAAGATAGCAGTGTAGATATTTCCATTGGTATACAGATAGCTGTGTAGATATTTGAATGTTCATACAGATAGCGGTGTAGGTATTTCCATGTTCGTACAGATAGCTGTGTAGATATTTCC
This sequence comes from Gorilla gorilla gorilla, assembly GCF_029281585.2. NCBI lineage: Eukaryota > Metazoa > Chordata > Mammalia > Primates > Hominidae > Gorilla > Gorilla gorilla. The sequence goes on along the minus strand of NC_073239.2, from coordinate 312,266 downwards.
ATGTTCGTACAGATAGCGGTTTAGATATTTCCATGTTCATACAGATAACGTTGTAGATATTTCCATGTTCATACAGATAGCGGTGTAGATATTTCCATGTTCATACAGTTAGCGGTGTAGATATTTCCATGTTTATACAGATTTCGGTGTAGATATTTACATGTTCATGCAGATGGCGGTGTAGATATTTCCATGTTCGTACAGATGGCGGTGTAGATATTTCCAGGTTCATAGAGATGGCGGTGTAGATATTTCCATGTTTATGCAGATAGCGGTATAGATATTTCCATGTTTATACAGATGGTGGTGTAGATATTTCCATGTTTATACAGATGGCGGTCTAGATATTTCCATGTTTATAGAGATAGTGGTGTAGTTATTTCCAAGTTTATAGAGACAGCGTTGTAGATGTTTCCATGTTTATACAGATAGCGGTGAAGATATTTCCATGTTTATACAGATAGCGGTGTAGATATTTCAATGTTTATACAGATAGCAGGGTAGATATATCCATGTTTATAGAGATAGTGGTGTAGATAATTTCAATTTTATACAGATAGCTGTGTAGATATTTCCAAGTTCATACAGATAGCAGTGTAGATATTTCCACGTTTATAGAGATGGCGGTGTAGATATTTCCATGTTCATACAGATGGCGGTGTAGATATTTCCATGTTTAGACAGATGGCGGTGTAGCTATTTCCATGTTTACACAGATAACGGTGTAGACATATCCATGTTTACACAGATAGCGGTGTGGATATTTCCATGATTATGCAGATAGCGGTGTAGATATTTCCATGTTTATACAGATAGTGGTGCGGATATTTCCATGTTTATGCAGATAGCGGTGTAGATATTTCCATGTTTATACAGATAGCGGTGCGGGTATTTCCATGTGTATACAGATAGTGGTGCAGATATTTCCATGTTTATAAAGATAGCGGTGTAGATATTTCCATCTTAATACAGATGGCGGTGTAGATATGTCCATGTTCATACAGATGGCGGTGTAGATATTTCAAAGTTCTTAGAGATAGCGCTGTATATATTTCAAAGTTTATAGAGATAGCGCTGTAGTTATTTCCATATTTATAGATAAATCTGTGTAGATATTTCCATGTATATGCAGATTGCTGTGTAGATATTTCCATGTTCATGCAGATAGCGGTGTAGATATTTCCATGTTCATCCAGATGCCGGTGTAGATATTTGCATTTTCATACAGATAGCGGTGTAGATATTTCCATGTTCATACAGATAGCGGTGTAGATATTTCCATGTTCATACAGAGAGCGGTGTAGATATTTCCATGTTCATATTGATAGCGGTGTAGATGTTTCCATGTTCATACAGATAGCGGTGTAGGTATTTCCATGTTCTTAAAGTTAGCGGTGTAGATATTTCCATGTTCATACAGATATCGGTGTAGATATTTCCATGTTCATACAGATGGCAGTGTAGATATTTCCATGTTCATACAGGTGGCGGTGTAGATATTTCCACGTTTATACAGATAGCAGTGTAGATATTTCCATGTTCATACAGATAGCGGTGTAGATATTTCCATGTTCATACAGATGGCAGTGTAGATATTTCCATGTTCATACAGATAGCGGTGTAGATATTTCCATGTTCATACAGATAGCGGTGTAGATATTTCCATGTTCATACAGATAGCGGTGTAGATATTTCCATGTTCATACAGATGGCGGTGTAGATATTTCCATGTTCATACAGATAGAGGTGTAGATATTTCCATGTTCATACAGATAGCGGTGTAGATATTTCCATGTTTATACAGATAGTGGTGCGGATATTTCCATGTTTATACAGATAGTTGGGCAGATATTTCCATGTTTATACAGATAGCCGTGTAGATATTTCCATCTTAATACAGATGGCGGTGTAGATATGTCCATGTTCGTACAGATGGTGTTGAACATATTTCCATGTTCATACAGATGGGGGTGTAGATATTTTGAATTTTATAGAGATAGCGCTGTAGTTATTTCCATATTTATTGAGAAATCTGTGTAGATATTTCCATGTATATGCAGATAGCTGTGTAGATATTTCCATATTCATGCAGATAGCGGTGTACATATTTCCATGTTCATCCAGATGCCGGTGTAGATATATCCATGTTCATACAAATGGGGGTGAAGATATTTCCATGTTAATACAGATGGCGATGTAGATGTTTCCATGTTCATGCAAATGGCGGTGTAGATATTTCCATGTTCATAGAGATGGCGGTGTAGATATTTCCATGTACATACAAATGGCGGTGTAGATATTTAAATGTTCGTACAGATGGCGGTGCAGATATTTCCATGTTCATACAGTTAGCCGTGTAGATATTTCCATGTTCATACAGAGGGCGGTGTAGATATTAACATGTTCATACAGATGGCGTTGTAGATATTTCCATGTTCGCATGGATGGCAGTGTAGATATTTCCATGTTCATACAGGTGGCGGTGTAGACATTTCCATGTTTATACAGATAGCAGTGCAGTTATTTCCATGTTTATAGAGATAGCAGTGTAGATATTTCCATTGATATAAAGATAGCTGTGTAGATATTTGCATGTTCGTACAGATGGCGGTGTAGATATTTCCATGTTCATACAGAGAGCGGTGTAGATATTTCCATGTTCATACAGATAGCGGTGTAGTTATTTCCATGTTCATACAGATGGGGGTGAATATATTTCCATGTTCATACAGATGTCGGGGTAGATATATCCATATTCATACAGATGGGGGTGAAGATATTTCCATGTTCATACAGATGTCGGTGTAGATATTTCCATGTTCATGCAAATGGCGGTGTAGATATTTCCATGTTCATAGAGATGGCGGTGTAGATATTTCCATGTACATACAAATGGCGGTGTAGGTATTTCCATGTTCGTACAGATGGCGGTGCAGATATTTCCATGTTCATACAGTTAGCCGTGTAGATATTTCCATATTCATACAGAGGGCGGTGTAGATATTTACATGTTCATACAGATGGCGGTGTTGATATTTCCATGTTCGTATGGATGGCAGTGTAGATATTTCCATGTTCATACAGGTGGCGGTGTAGATATGTCCATGTTTATACAGATAGCAGTGTAGTTATTTCCTTGTTTATAGAGAAAGCAGTGCAGATATTTCCATTGATAAACAGATAGCTGTGTAGATATTTGCATGTTCATACAGATAGCGGTATAGATATTTCCATGTTTGTACAGATAGCGGTGTAGATATTTCCATGTTCATACAGATGGCGGTGTAGATATTTCCATGCTTATAGAGATGGCGGTGTAGATATTTTCATGTATACACAGATAGCGGTGTAGTCATTTCCATGTATACACAGATTGCGGTGTGGATATTTCCATGTTATGCAGATAGCAGTGTAGATATTTCCATGTTTATACAGATAGCGGTGCGGATATTTCCATGTTTATACTGATAGTGGTGCAGATATTTCCATGCTTATACAGATAGCGGTGTAGATATTTCCATCTTAATAGAGATGGCGGTGTAGATATTTCCATGTTCATTCTGATGGCGGTGTAGGTATTTCGAAGTTTATGGAGATAACGCTGTAGTTATTTCCATATTTATAGAGATATCTGTATAGATATTTCCATGTGTATGCAGATAGCTGTGTAGATATTTCCATGTTCATGCAGATAGCTGTGTAGATATTTCCATGTTCTTACAGATGGCGGTGTAGATATTTCCATGTTCATACAAATGGCAGTGTAGGTATTTGCATGTTCGTAGAGATGGCGGTGTAGATATTTCCATGTTCATACAAATGGCGGTGTAGCTATTTCCATGTTCATAGACATGGCGGTTTAGATATTTCCATGTTTATACAGATAGCAGTGTAGTTATTTCCATGCTTACAGAGATAGCAGTGTAGATATTTCCACTGATATACAGATAGCTGTGTAGATATTTGCATGTTCATACAGATAGCGGTGTAGATATTTCCATGTTCATACAGACAGCGGTGTAGATATTTCCATGTTCATACAGATAGCGGTGTAGATATTTCCATGTTCATACAGATAGCGGTGTAGATACTTCCATGTTCATACAGAGAGCGGTGTAGATATTTCCATGTTCGTACAGTTAGCGGTGTAGATATTTCCATGTTCATACAGATGGCGGTGTAGATATTTCCATGTTCATACAGATGGCGGTGTAGATATTTCCATGTTCGTACAGATGGCGGTGTAGCTATTTCCAGGTTCATAGAGATGGCGGTGTAGATATTTCCATGTTTATGCAGATAGCGGTATAGATATTTCCATGTTTATACAGATGGTGGTGTAGATATTTCCATGTTTATAGAGATGGCGGTCTAGATATTTCCATGTTTATAGAGATAGTGGTGTAGTTATCTCCAAGTTTATAGAGACAGCGTTGTAGATATTTCCATGTTTATACAGATAGTGGTGTAGTTATTTCCATGTTTATAGAGATAGCAATGTAGATATTTCCATTGATATACAGATAGCTGTGTAGATATTTGCAAGTTCATACAGATAGCGGTGTAGATATTTCCATGTTCGTACAGATAGCGGTGTAGATATTTCCATGTTCATACAGATAGCGGTGTAGATATTTCCATGTTCCTACAGATACCGGTGTAGATATTTCCATGTTCATACAGATAGCGGTGTAGATATTTCCATGTTCATACAGAAAGCGGTGTAGATATTTCCATGTTCATACAGATGTTGGTGTAGATATTTACATGTTCATACAGATGGCGGTGTAGATATTTCCATGTTCGTACAGATGGCGTTGTAGATGTTTCCATGTTCATAGAGGTGGAGGTGTAGATATTTCCATGTTTATGCTGATAGCGGTATAGATGTTTCCATGTTTATACAGATGGTGGTGTAGATATTTCCATGTTTCTGGGGATGGCGGTGTAGATATTTTCGTGTTTACACAAACGGAGTTGTAGATATTTCCATGTTTACACAGATAGCACTGTAGACATTTCCATGTTTACACAGATAGCGTTGTGGATATTTCCATGTTTATGCAGATAGCAGTGTAGATATTTCCATGTTTATACAGATAGCGGTGCGGATATTTCAATGTTTATACAGATAGTTGCGCAGATATTTCCATGTTTATACAGATAGCGGTGTAGATATTTCCATCTTAATACAGATGGCAGTGTAGATATGTCCATGTTTTTACAGATGGCAGTGTAGATATTTCCATGTTCATACAGATGGCGGTGTAGATATTTCGAAGTTTATAGAGATAGCGCTATAGATATTTCCATATTTATAGAGAAATCTTTATAGATATTTCCATGTATATTCAGATAGCTGTGTAGATATTTCCATGTTCATGCAGATAGCGGTGTAGATATTTCCATGTTCATACAGATGCCGGTGTAGATATATCCATGTTCATACTAATGGCGGTGTAGATATTTCCATGTTCATAGAGATGGCGGTGTAGATATTTTCATGTTCACACAAATGGCGGTGTAGATATTTCCATGTTCATAGAGATGGCGGTGTAGATATTTCAATGTTTATACAGATAGCAGTGTAGTTATTTCCAAGTTCATAGAGACAGCTTTGTAGATATTTCCATGTTTATACAGATAGCGGTGAATATATTTCCATGTTTATAGAGATAGCGGTGAAGATATTTCCATGTTTATACAGATAACAGTGTAGATATTTCCATGTTTATAGAGATAGTGGTGTAGATAATTTCAATTTTATACAGATAGCTGTGTAGATATTTCCAAGTTCATACCGATAGCGGTGTAGATATTTTCACGTTTATAGAGATGGCGGTGTAGATATTTCCATGTTCATACAGATATCGGTGTAGATATTTCCATGTTCATACAGATAGCGGTGTAGATATTTCCATGTTCATACAGATAGCGGTGTATATATTTCCATGTTCATACTGATAGCGGTGTAGATATTTCCATGTTCATACAGTTAGCGGTGTAGATATTTCCATGTTTATAGAGATAGTGGTGTAGTTATTTCCAAGTTTATAGAGACAGCGTTGTAGATGTTTCCATATTTATACAGATGGCGGTGAAGATATTTCCATGTTTATACAGATAGCGGTGTAGATATTTCCATGTTTATACAGAGAAGAGTGTAGGTATTTCCATGTTTATAGAAATAGTGGTGTAGGTAATTTCAATTTGATGCAGATAGCAGTGTAGATATTTCCAAGTTCATACCGATTGCGGTGTAGATATTTTCACGTTTATAGTGATGGCGGTGTAGATATTTCCATGTTCATACAGATAGCGGTGTAGATATTTCCGTGTTCATACAGGTAGCGGTGTAGATATTTCCATGTTCATACAGGTGGCGGTGTAGATATTTACATGTTCAAACAGATGGCCGTGTAGATACTTCCATGTTCGTATGAATGGCAGTGTAGATATTTCCATGTTCATACAGGTGGCGTTGTAGATATTTCCATGCTTATACAGATAGCAATGTAGTTATTTCCATGTTTATAGAGATAGCAGTGTAGATATTTCCATTGATATACAGATAGCCGTGTAGATATTTGCATGTTCATACAGATAGCGGTGTAGGTATTTCCATGTTCGTACAGATAGCGGTGTAGATATTTCCATATTCGTACAGATAGCGGTTTAGATATTTCCATGTTCATACAGATAACGGTGTAGATATTTCCATGTTCATACAGATAGCGGTGTAGATATTTCCATGTTCATACAGTTAGCGGTGTAGATATTTCCATGTTCATACAGATGGCGGTGTAGATATTTACATGTTCATGCAGATGGCGGTGTAGATATTTCCATGTTCGTACAGATGGCGGTGTAGATATTTCCAGGTTCATAGAGATGGCGGTGTAGATATTTCCATGTTTATGCAGATAGCGGTATAGATATTTCCAAGTTTATACAGATGGTGGTGTAGATATTTCCATGTTTATACAGATGGCGGTCTAGATATTTCCATGTTTATAGAGATAGTGGTGTAGTTATTTCCAAGTTTATAGAGACAGCGTTGTAGATGTTTCCATGTTTATACAGATAGCGGTGAAGATATTTCCATGTTTATACAGATAGTGGTGTAGATATTTCAATGTTTATACAGATAGCAGGGTAGATATATCCATGTTTATAGAGATAGTGGTGTAGATAATTTCAATTTTATACAGATAGCTGTGTAGATATTTCCAAGTTCATACAGATAGCAGTGTAGATATTTCCACGTTTATAGAGATGGCGGTGTAGATATTTCCATGTTCATACAGATGGCGGTGTAGATATTTCCATGTTTAGACAGATGGCGGTGTAGCTATTTCCATGTTTACACAGATAACGGTGTAGACATATCCATGTTTACACAGATAGCGGTGTGGATATTTCCATGATTATGCAGATAGCGGTGTAGATATTTCCATGTTTATACAGATAGCGGTGCGGATATTTCCATGTTTATGCAGATAGCGGTGTAGATATTTCCATGTTTATACAGATAGCGGTGCGGGTATTTCCATGTGTATACAGATAGTGGTGCAGATATTTCCATGTTTATAAAGATAGCGGTGTAGATATTTCCATCTTAATACAGATGGCGGTGTAGATATGTCCATGTTCATACAGATGGCGGTGTAGATATTTCAAAGTTCATAGAGATAGCACTGTATATATTTCAAAGTTTATAGAGATAGCGCTGTAGTTATTTTCATATTTATAGATAAATCTGTGTAGATATTTCCATGTATATGCAGATTGCTGTGTAGATATTTCCATGTTCATGCAGATAGCGGTGTAGATATTTCCATGTTCATCCAGATGCCGGTGTAGATATTTGCATTTTCATACAGATAGCGGTGTAGATATTTCCATGTTCATACAGATAGCGGTGTAGATATTTCCATGTTCATACAGAGAGCGGTGTAGATATTTCCATGTTCATATAGATAGCGGTGTAGATGTTTCCATATTCATACAGATAGCGGTGTAGGTATTTCCATGTTCTTAAAGTTAGCGGTGTAGATATTTCCATGTTCATACAGATATCGGTGTAGATATTTCCATGTTCATACAGATGGCAGTGTAGATATTTCCATGTTCATACAGGTGGCGGTGTAGATATTTCCACGTTTATACAGATAGCAGTGTAGTTATTTCCATGTTTATAGAGATAGCAGTGTAGATATTTCCATTGATATACTGATAGCTGTGTAGATATTTGCATGTCCATACAGATAGCGGTGTAGATATTTCCATGTTCATACAGATAGCGGTGTAGATATTTCCATGTTTATACAGATGGTGGTGCGGATATTTCCATGTTTATACAGATAGTTGGGCAGATATTTCCATGTTTATACAGATAGCGGTGTAGATATTTCCATCTTAATACAGATGGCGGTGTAGATATGTCCATGTTCGTACAGATGGCGTTGAACATATTTCCATGTTCATACAGATGGGGGTGTAGATATTTTGAATTTTATAGAGATAGCGCTGTAGTTATTTCCATATTTATTGAGAAATCTGTGTAGATATTTCCATGTATATGCAGATAGCTGTGTAGATATTTCCATATTCATGCAGATAGCAGTGTACATATTTCCATGTTCATCCAGATGCCGGTGTAGATATATCCATGTTCATACAAATGGGGGTGAAGATATTTCCATGTTCATACAGATGGCGATGTAGATATTTCCATGTTCATGCAAATGGCGGTGTAGATATTTAAATGTTCGTACAGATGGCGGTGCAGATATTTTCATGTTCATACAGTTAGCCGTGTAGATATTTCCATGTTCATACAGAGGGCGGTGTAGATATTAACATGTTCATACAGATGGCGTTGTAGATATTTCCATGTTCGCATGGATGGCAGTGTAGATATTTCCATGTTCATACAGGTGGCGGTGTGGACATTTCCATGTTTACACAGATAGCGGTGTGGATATTTCCATGTTTATGCAGATAGCGGTATAGATATTTCCATGTTTATACAGATAGCGGTGCGCATATTTCCATGTTTACAGATGGTGGTGCAGATATTTCCATGTTTATAAAGATAGCGGTGTAGATATTTCCAGCTTAATACAGATGGCGGTGTAGATATGTCCATGTTCATACAGATGGCGGTGTAGATATGTCCATGTTCATTCAGATGGCGGTGTAGATATTTCAAAGTTGATAGAGATAGCGCTGTAGTTATTTCCATATTTATAGAGAAATCTGTGTAGATATTTCCATGTAGATGCAGATAGCTGTGTAGATATCTCCATGTTCATGCAGATAGCCGTGTAGATATTTCCATGTTCATCCAGATGCCGGTGTAGATATTTGCATGTTCATACTGATAGCGGTGAAGATATTTCCATGTTCATACAGATAGCGGTGTAGATATTTCCATGTTCATACAGAGAGCGGTGTAGATATTTCCATGTTCATACAGATGGCGGTGTAGATATTTCCATGTTTATACAGATAGTGGTGTAGATATTTCCATGCTTATAGAGATGGCGGTGTAGATATTTTCATGTATACACAGATAGCGGTGTAGTCATTTCCATGTTTACACAGATAGCGGTGTGGATATTTCCATGTTTATGCAGATGGCGGTGTAGATATTTCCATGTTTATACAGATATCGGTGCGGATATTTCCATGTTTATACAGATAGTGGTTCAGATATTTCCATGCTTATACAGATAGCGGTGTAGATATTTCCATCTTAATAGAGATGGCGGTGTATATATGTCCATGTTCATACAGATGGCGGTGTAGATATTTCCATGTTTATCCAGATAGCGGTGCGGGTATTTCCATGTTTATACAGATAGTGGTGCAGATATTTCCATGTTTATAAAGATAGCGGTGTATATATTTCCATCTTAATACAGATGGCGGTGTAGATATGTCCATGTTCGTACAGATGGCGGTGTAGATATTTCCATGGTCATACAGATGGCGGTGTAGATATTTCGAAGTATATGGAGATAGCGCTGTAGTTATTTCCATATTTATAGAGAAATCTGTGTAGCTATTTCCATGTATATGTAGATAGCTGTGTGGATATTTCCATGTTCATGCAGATAGCGGTGTAGATATTTCCATGTTCATCCAGATGCCGGTGTAGATATTTGCATGTTCATACAGATAGCGGTGTAGATATTTCCATGTTCATACAGATAGCGGTGTAGATATTTCCATGTTCATACAGAGAGCGGTGTAGATATTTCCATGTTCATACAGATAGCGGTGTAGATATTTCCATGTTCATACAGATAGCGGTGTAGGTATTTCCATGTTCTTACAGTTAGCGGTGTAGATATTTCCATGTTCATACAGATGGCGTTGTAGATATTTCCATGTTCATACAGATGGCAGTGTAGATATTTCCATGTTCATACAGATAACGGTGTAGACATTTCCATGTTCATACAGATAGCGGTGTAGGTATTTCCATGTTCTTACAGTTAGTGGTGTAGATATTTCCATGTTCATACAGATAGCGGTGTAGATATTTCCATGTTCATACAGAGAGGGGTGTAGATATTTCCATGTTCATACAGATAGCGGTGAAGATATTTTCTTGTTCATACAGATAGCGGTGTAAGTATTTCCGTGTTCTTACAGTTAGCGGTGTAGATATTTCCATGTTCATACAGATGGCGGTGTAGATATTTCCCTGTTCATACAGATGGCAGTGTAGATATATCCATGTTCATACAGGTGGCGGAGTAGATATTTCCATGTTTATACAGATAGCAGTGCAGTTATTTCCATGTTTATAGAGATAGCAGTGTACATATTTCCATTGATATACTGATAGCTGTGTAGATATTTGCATGTCCATACAGATAGCGGTGTAGATATTTCCACGTTTATAGAGATGTCTGTGTAGATATTTCCATGTTTATACAGATAGCGGTGCGGATATTTCCATGTTTATACAGATAGTTGGGCAGATATTTCCATGTTTATACAGATAGCGGTGTAGATATTTCCATCTTAATACAGATGGCGGTGTAGATATGTCCATGTTCGTACAGATGGCGTTGTACATATTTCCATTTTCATACAGATGGCGGTGTAGATATTTTGAAGTTTATAGAGATAGCGCTGTAGTTATTTCCATATTTATTGAGAAATCTGTGTAGATATTTCCATGTATATGCAGATATCTGTGTAGATATTTCCATTTTCATGCAGATAGCGGTGTAGATATTTCCATGTTTATCCAGATGCCGGTGTAGATATATCCATGTTCATACAGATGGGGTTGAAGATATTTCCATGTTCATGCAGATGGCGGTGTAGATATTTCCATGTTCATGCAAATGGCGGTGTAGATATTTCCATGTTCATAGAGATGGCGGTGTAGACATTTCCATGTACATACAAAGGGCGGTGTAGATATTTCCATGTTCGTACAGATGGCTTGCAGATATTTCCATGTTCATACAGTTAGCCGTGTAGATATTTCCATGTTCATACAGAGGGCGGTGTAGATATTTACATGTTCATACAGATGGCGGTGTAGATATTTCCATGTTCGTATGGATGACAGTGTAGGTATTTCCATGTTCATACAGGTGGCGGTGTAGATATTTCCATGTTTATACAGATAGCAGTGTAGTTATTTCCTTGTTTATAGAGAAAGCAGTGCAGATATTTCCACTGATAAACAGATAGCTGTGTAGATATTTGCATGTTCATACAGATAGCAGTATAGATATTTCCATGTTCACACAGATAGCGGTGTAGATATTTCCATGTTCATACAGATGGCGGTGTAGATATTTACATGTTCATAGAGATGGCGGTGTAGATATTTCCATGTTTATGAAGATAGCGGTATAGATATTTCCATGTTTATACAGATGGTGGTGTAGAAATTTCCATGTTTATGAAAATAGCGGTATAGATATTTCCATGTTTATACAGATAGCGGTGAGGATATTTCCATGTTTATACAGATGGTTGTGTAGTTATTTCCAAGTTTATAGAGACAGTGTTGTAGATATTTCCATGTTTATACAGATAGCGGTGAAGATATTTCCATGTTTATTTATTCAGATAGCGGTGTAGATATTTCCATGTTTATACAGATAGCGGGGTAGATATTTCCAAGTTCATACAGATAGCTGTGTAGATATTTCCACGTTTATAGAGATGGCGTTTTAGATATTTCCATGTTCATACAGATGGCGGTGTAGATATTTCCATGTTTATAGAGATGGCGGTGTAGATATTTTCATGTTTACACAGATGGCGGTGTAGATAATTCCATCTTTACACAGATAGCGGTGTGGACATTTCCATGTTTACACAGATAGCGGTGTGGATATTTCCATGTTTATGCAGATAGCGGTATAGATATTTCCATGTTTATACAGATAGCGGTGCGCATATTTCCATGTTTACAGATGGTGGTGCAGATATTTCCATGTTTATAAAGATAGCGGTGTAGATATTTCCAGCTTAATACAGATGGCGGTGTAGATATGTCCATGTTCGTACAGATGGCGGTGTAGATATGTCCATGTTCATTCAGATGGCGGTGTAGATATTTCAAAGTTGATAGAGATAGCGCTGTAGTTATTTCCATATTTATAGAGAAATCTGTGTAGATATTTCCATGTAGATGCAGATAGCTGTGTAGATATCTCCATGTTCATGCAGATAGCCGTGTAGATATTTCCATGTTCATCCAGATGCCGGTGTAGATATTTGCATGTTCATACTGATAGCGGTGAAGATATTTCCATGTTCATACAGATAGCGGTGTAGATATTTCCATGTTCATACAGAGAGCGGTGTAGATATTTCCATGTTCATACAGATGGCGGTGTAGATATTTCCATGTTTATACAGATAGTGGTGTAGATATTTCCATGCTTATAGAGATGGCGGTGTAGATATTTTCATGTATACACAGATAGCGGTGTAGTCATTTCCATGTTTACACAGATAGCGGTGTGGATATTTCCATGTTTATGCAGATGGCGGTGTAGATATTTCCATGTTTATACAGATATCGGTGCGGATATTTCCATGTTTATACAGATAGTGGTTCAGATATTTCCATGCTTATACAGATAGCGGTGTAGATATTTCCATCTTAATAGAGATGGCGGTGTATATATGTCCATGTTCATACAGATGGCGGTGTAGATATTTCCATGTTTATCCAGATAGCGGTGCGGGTATTTCCATGTTTATACAGATAGTGGTGCAGATATTTCCATGTTTATAAAGATAGCGGTGTATATATTTCCATCTTAATACAGATGGCGGTGTAGATATGTCCATGTTCGTACAGATGGCGGTGTAGATATTTCCATGGTCATACAGATGGCGGTGTAGATATTTCGAAGTATATGGAGATAGCGCTGTAGTTATATCCATATTTATAGAGAAATCTGTGTAGATATTTCCATGTATATGTAGATAGCTGTGTGGATATTTCCATGTTCATGCAGATAGCGGTGTAGATATTTCCATGTTCATCCAGATGCCGGTGTAGATATTTGCATGTTCATACAGATAGCGGTGTAGATATTTCCATGTTCATACAGATAGCGGTGTAGATATTTCCATGTTCATACAGAGAGCGGTGTAGATATTTCCATGTTCATACAGATAGCGGTGTAGATATTTCCATGTTCATACAGATAGCGGTGTAGGTATTTCCATGTTCTTACAGTTAGCGGTGTAGATATTTCCATGTTCATACAGATGGCGTTGTAGATATTTCCATGTTCATACAGATGGCAGTGTAGATATTTCCATGTTCATACAGATAACGGTGTAGACATTTCCATGTTCATACAGATAGCGGTGTAGGTATTTCCATGTTCTTACAGTTAGTGGTGTAGATATTTCCATGTTCATACAGATAGCGGTGTAGATATTTCCATGTTCATACAGAGAGGGGTGTAGATATTTCCATGTTCATACAGATAGCGGTGAAGATATTTTCTTGTTCATACAGATAGCGGTGTAAGTATTTCCGTGTTCTTACAGTTAGCGGTGTAGATATTTCCATGTTCATACAGATGGCGGTGTAGATATTTCCCTGTTCATACAGATGGCAGTGTAGATATATCCATGTTCATACAGGTGGCGGAGTAGATATTTCCATGTTTATACAGATAGCAGTGCAGTTATTTCCATGTTTATAGAGATAGCAGTGTACATATTTCCATTGATATACTGATAGCTGTGTAGATATTTGCATGTCCATACAGATAGCGGTGTAGATATTTCCACGTTTATAGAGATGTCTGTGTAGATATTTCCATGTTTATACAGATAGCGGTGCGGATATTTCCATGTTTATACAGATAGTTGGGCAGATATTTCCATGTTTATACAGATAGCGGTGTAGATATTTCCATCTTAATACAGATGGCGGTGTAGATATGTCCATGTTCGTACAGATGGCGTTGTACATATTTCCATTTTCATACAGATGGCGGTGTAGATATTTTGAAGTTTATAGAGATAGCGCTGTAGTTATTTCCATATTTATTGAGAAATCTGTGTAGATATTTCCATGTATATGCAGATATCTGTGTAGATATTTCCATTTTCATGCAGATAGCGGTGTAGATATTTCCATGTTTATCCAGATGCCGGTGTAGATATATCCATGTTCATACAGATGGGGTTGAAGATATTTCCATGTTCATGCAGATGGCGGTGTAGATATTTCCATGTTCATGCAAATGGCGGTGTAGATATTTCCATGTTCATAGAGATGGCGGTGTAGACATTTCCATGTACATACAAAGGGCGGTGTAGATATTTCCATGTTCGTACAGATGGCTTGCAGATATTTCCATGTTCATACAGTTAGCCGTGTAGATATTTCCATGTTCATACAGAGGGCGGTGTAGATATTTACATGTTCATACAGATGGCGGTGTAGATATTTCCATGTTCGTATGGATGACAGTGTAGGTATTTCCATGTTCATACAGGTGGCGGTGTAGATATTTCCATGTTTATACAGATAGCAGTGTAGTTATTTCCTTGTTTATAGAGAAAGCAGTGCAGATATTTCCACTGATAAACAGATAGCTGTGTAGATATTTGCATGTTCATACAGATAGCAGTATAGATATTTCCATGTTCACACAGATAGCGGTGTAGATATTTCCATGTTCATACAGATGGCGGTGTAGATATTTACATGTTCATAGAGATGGCGGTGTAGATATTTCCATGTTTATGAAGATAGCGGTATAGATATTTCCATGTTTATACAGATGGTGGTGTAGAAATTTCCATGTTTATGAAAATAGCGGTATAGATATTTCCATGTTTATACAGATAGCGGTGAAGATATTTCCATGTTTATACAGATGGTTGTGTAGTTATTTCCAAGTTTATAGAGACAGCGTTGTAGATATTTCCATGTTTATACAGATAGCGGTGAAGATATTTCCATGTTTATTTATTCAGATAGCGGTGTAGATATTTCCATGTTTATACAGATAGCGGGGTAGATATTTCCAAGTTCATACAGATAGCTGTGTAGATATTTCCACGTTTATAGAGATGGCGTTTTAGATATTTCCATGTTCATACAGATGGCGGTGTAGATATTTCCATGTTTATAGAGATGGCGGTGTAGATATTTTCATGTTTACACAGATGGCGGTGTAGATAATTCCATCTTTACACAGATAGCGGTGTGGACATTTCCATGTTTACACAGATAGCGGTGTGGATATTTCCATGTTTATGCAGATAGCGTTATAGATATTTCCATGTTTATACAGATAGCGGTGCGCATATTTCCATGTTTACAGATGGTGGTGCAGATATTTCCATGTTTATAAAGATAGCGGTGTAGATATTTCCAGCTTAATACAGATGGCGGTGTAGATATGTCCATGTTCATACAGATGGCGGTGTAGATATGTCCATGTTCATTCAGATGGCGGTGTAGATATTTCAAAGTTGATAGAGATAGCGCTGTAGTTATTTCCATATTTATAGAGAAATCTGTGTAGATATTTCCATGTAGATGCAGATAGCTGTGTAGATATCTCCATGTTCATGCAGATAGCCGTGTAGATATTTCCATGTTCATCCAGATGCCGGTGTAGATATTTGCATGTTCATACTGATAGCGGTGAAGATATTTCCATGTTCATACAGATAGCGGTGTAGATATTTCCATGTTCATACAGAGAGCGGTGTAGATATTTCCATGTTCATACAGATGGCGGTGTAGATATTTCCATGTTTATACAGATAGTGGTGTAGATATTTCCATGCTTATAGAGATGGCGGTGTAGATATTTTCATGTATACACAGATAGCGGTGTAGTCATTTTCATGTTTACACAGATAGCGGTGTGGATATTTCCATGTTTATGCAGATAGCGGTGTAGATATTTCCATGTTTATACAGATATCGGTGCGGATATTTCCATGTTTATACAGATAGTGGTTCAGATATTTCCATGCTTATACAGATAGCGGTGTAGATATTTCCATCTTAATAGAGATGGCGGTGTATATATGTCCAGATTCATACAGAAGGCGGTGTAGATATTTCCATGTTCATACAGATGGCGGTGTAGGTATTTCAAAGTTTATAGAGATAAAGCTGTAGTTATTTCCATATTTATAGAGATATCTTTATAGATATTTCCATGTATATGCAGATAGCTGTGTAGATATTTCCATGTTCATGCAGATAGCTGTGTAGATATTTCCATGTTCATCCAGATGCCAGTGCAGATATATCCATGTTAATACAGATTTCGGTGAAGAGATTTCCATGTTCTTACAGATGGCGGTGTAGATATTTGCATGTTCATACAAATGGCAGTGTACGTATTTGCATGTTCGTAGACATGGCGGTGTAGATATTTCCATGTTCATACAGATAGCGGTGTAGATATTTCCATGTTCATACAGATAGCGGTGTAGATATTTCCATGTTCATACAGATTGTGGTGCGGATATTTCCATGTTCATACAGTTAGCGGTGTAGATATTTCCATGTTCATACAGATGGCGTGTAGATATTTACATGTTCATACAGATGGCGGTGTAGATATTTCCATGTTCGTATGGATGGTAGTGTAGATATTTCCATGTACATAAAGGTGGCGGTGTAGATATTTCCATGTTTATAGAGATAGCAGTGTAGTTATTTCCATCTTTATAGAGATAGCAGTGTAGATATTTCGATTGTTATACAGATAGCTGTGTAGATATTTGCATTTTCATTCAGATAGCGGTATAACTATTTCCACGTTCGTACGGATAGAGGTGTAGATATTTCCATGTTGATACAGATAGCGGTGTAGATATTTCCATGTTCATACAGATAACGGTGTAGATATTTCCATGTTCATACAGATAGCGGTGTAGATATTTCCATTTTCCTACAGTTAGCGGTGTAGATATTTCCATGTTCCTACAGATGGCCGTGTAGATATTTTCTTGTTCATACAGATGGCGGTGTAGATATTTCCATGTTGGTACAGAGGGCGGTGTAGATATTTCCAGGTTCATGGACATGGCGGTGTAGATATTTCCATGTTTATGTAGTTAGCGGTATAGATATTTCCATGTTTATACAGATGGTGGTGTAGAAATTTCCATGTTTATAGAGATGGCGGTCTAGATATTTCCATGTTTATAGAGATAGTGGTGTCGTTATTTCCAAGTTTATAGAGACAGCGTTGTGGATATTTCCATGTTTATACAGATAGCGGTGAAGATATTTCCATGTTTATACAGATATCAGTGTAGATATTTCCATGTTTATAGAGATAGTGGTGTAGATAATTCCAATTTTATACAGATAGCATTGTAGATATTTCCAAATTCTTACAGATAGCGGTGTAGATATTTCCACGTTTATAGAGATGGCGGTGTAGATATTTCCATGTTCATACAGATGGCGGTGTAGATATTTCCATGTTTATAGAGATGGCGGTGTAGATATTTTCATGTTTACACAGATGGCGGTGTAGATGTTTCCGTGTTTACACAGATAGCTGTGTAGACATTTCCATGTTTACATGGATAGCGGTGTGGATAATTCCATGTTTATGCAGATAGCGGTGTAGATATTTCCAAGTTTATACAGATAGCGGTGCGGATATTTCCATGTTTATACAGATAGTGGTGGAGATATTTCCATCTTAATACAGATGTCGGTGTAGATATGTCCATGTTTGCATAGATGGCAGTGTAGATATTTCCAAGTTCATACAGATGGCGGTGTAGATATTTCGAAATTTATAGAGATAGCGCTGTAGTTATTTCCATATTCATAGAGAAATCTGTGTAGATATTTCCATGTATATTCAGATAGCTGTGTAGATAGATCCATGTTCATGCAGATAGCGGTGTAGATATTTCCATGTTCATCAAGATGCCGGTGTACATATATCCATGTTCATATAGATGGCGGTGAAGATATTTCCATGTTCATACAGATGGTGGTGTAGATATTTCCATGTTCATACAAATGGCGGTGTAGGTATTTCCATGTTCATAGAGATGGCGGTGTAGATATTTCCATGTTCAAACAAATGGCGGTGTAGATATTTCCATGTTCATAGAGATGGCTGTGTTGATATTTCCATATTTATAGAGATAGCAGTGTAGTTATTTCCATGTTTATAGAGATAGTAGGGTAGATATTTCTATTGATATACAGATAGCTGTGTAGATATTTGTATGTTCATAGAGATAGCGGTGTAGATATTTCCATGTTCATACAGAGAGTGGTGTAGATATTTCCATGTTCATACAGATAGCGGTGTAGATATTTCCATGTTCATACAGATAGCGGTGTAGATATTTCCATGTTCATACAGATAGCGGTGTAGATATTTCATTGTTCATACAGTTAGCGGTTTAGATATTTCCATGTTCATACAGATGGCGGTGTAGATATTTACATGTTCATACAGTTGGCGGTGTAGTTATTTCCATGTTCGTACAGATAGCGGTGTAGATATTTCCATGTTCATACAGATAGCGGTGTAGATATTTCCATGTTCATACTGATAGCGGTGTAGATATTTCCATGTTCATACCAATAGCGGTGCAGAGATTTCCATGTTCATATATTTAGCGGTGTAGATATTTCCATGTTCATACAGGTGACGAAGATATTTCCATGTTCATACAGATAGCGCTGTAGATATTTCCATGTTCATACAGTTAGCGGTGTAGATATTTCCATGTTTATACAGATAGAAGTGTAGTTATTTCCATGTTCATAGAGATACCCGTCTGGATATTTCCATTGATATACAGATAGCTGTGTAGATGTTTGCATGTTCATACAGATAGCAGTGTAGATATTTCCATGTTCATACAGATAGCGGTGTAGATATTTCCATTTTCATACAGGCAGCGGTGTAGATATTTCCATGTTAATACAGATAGCGGTGTAGATATTTCCATGTTCATGCAGATAGCGGTGTAGATATTTAAATGTTCATACAGTTAGCGGTGTAGATATTTCCATGTTCATACAGATGGCGGTGTAGATATTTACATGTTGATACAGATGGTGGTGTAGATATTTCCATGTTCATACAGATAGCGGTGTAGATATCTCCATGTTCATACAGATAGCCGTGTAGGTATTTCCATGTTCATGCAGATAGCGGTGTAGATATTTCCATGTTCATACAGATGGCGGTGAAGATATTTACATGTTCATACAGATGGCGGTGTATATATTTCCATGTTCGTACGGATGGCAGTGTAGATATTTCCATGTTCATACAGGTGGCGGCGTAGATATTTCCATGTTTATACAGATAGCATTGAAGATATTTCCATGTTTATAGAGATAGTGTAGTAGATAATTTCAATTTCATACAGAGAGCAGTGTAGATATTTCCAAGTTCATACAGATAGCGTTGTAGATATTTCCACGTTTATAGAGATGGCGGTGTAGATATTTCCATGTTCATACAGAGGACGGTGTAGATATTTCCATGTTTATAGGGATGGCGGTGTAGATATTTTCAAGATTACACAGATGGCGGTGAAGATATTTCCATGTTTACACAGATAGCGGTGTAGACATTTCCATGTTTACACAGATAGCGGTGTGGATATTTCCATGTTTATGCAGATAGCAGTGTAGGTATTTCCATGTTTATACAGATAGTGGTGCGGATATTTCCATGTTTATTCAGATAGCGGTGCGGATATTTCCATGTTTATACAGATAGTTGGGCAGATATTTCCATGTTTATACAGATAGCGGTGTAGATATTTCCATCTTAATACAGATGGCGGTGTAGATATGTCCATGATCGTACAGATGGCGGTGTAGATATTTCCATGTTCATACAGATGGCGGTGTAGATATTTCGAAGTTTTTAGAGATACCGATGTAGTTATTTCCATATTTATAGAGAAATCTGTTTAGATATTTCCATGTTAATTCAGATAGCTGTGTAGATATTTCCTTGTTCATGCAGATTACGGTGTAGATATTTCCATGTTCATCCAGATGCCGGTGTACATATATCCATGTTCATACAAATGGCGGTGAAGGTATTTCCATGCTCATACAGATGGCGGTGTAGATATTTCCATGTTTATACAGATAGCAGTGTAGTTATTTCCATGTTTATAGAGATACCAGTCTGGATATTTCCATTGATATACAGGTAGCTGTGTAGATATTTGCAAGTTCATACAGATAGCGGTGTAGATATTTCCATGTTCATACAGATAGCGGTGTAGGTATTTCCATGTTCATACAGATAGCGGTTTAGATATTTCCATGTTAATACAGATAGCGGTGTAGATATTTCCATGTTCATGCAGATAGCGGTGTAGATATTTAAATGTTCATACAGTTAGCGGTGTAGATATTTCCATGTTCATACAGATGGCGGTGTAGATATTTACATGTTGATACAGATGGCGGTGTAGATATTTCCATGTTCATACAGATAGCGGTGTAGGTATTTCCAAGTTCATACAGATAGCGGTGTTGATATTTCCATGTTCATACAGATAGCGGTGTAGATATTTCCATGTTCATACATTTAGCGGTGTAGATATTTCCATGTTCATACAGATGGCGGTGAAGATATTTACATGTTCATACAGATGGCGGTGTAGATACTTCCATGTTTGTACGGATGGCAGTGTAGATATTTCCATGTTCATATAGGTGGCCGTGTAGATATTTCCATGTTTATACAGATAGCAGTGTAGTTATTTCCATGTTAATAGAGATAGCGGTGTAGATATTTCCATTGATATACAGATAGCTGTGTAGATATTTGCATGTTCATACAGATAGCGGTGTAGATATTTCCATGTTCGTACAGATAACGGTGTAGCTATTTCCATGTTCATACAGATAGCGGTGTAGGTATTTCTATGTTCATGCAGATAAAGGTGTAGATATTTCCATGTTCATACAGACAGCGGTGTAGATGTTTCCATGTTCATACTGTTAGCGGTGTAGTTATTTCCATGTTCATGCAGATGGCGGTGTAGATATTTACATGTTCATACAGATGGCGGTATAGATATTTCCATGTTCGTACAGATGGCGGTGTAGATATTTCCATGTTCATAGAGATGGCGGTGTAGATATTTCCATGTTTATGCAGATAGCGGTATAGATATTTCCATGTTCATAGAGATGGCGGTGTAGATATTTCCATGTTCATAGAGATGGCGGTGTAGATATTTCCATGTTTATGCAGATAGCGGTATAGATATTTCCATGTTTATACAGATGGTGGTGTAGATATTTCCATGTTTATGCAGACGGCGGTCTGGATATTTCCATGTTTATAGAGATAGTGGTGTAGTTATTTCAAAGCTTATAGAGACAGCATTGTAGATATTTCCATGTTTATACAGATAGCGAAGTTATTTCCATGTTTATACAGATAGCGGTATAGGTATTTCCATGTTTGTACAGATAACAGTGTAGATATTTCCATGTTTATAGAGATAATGGTGTAGATAATTTCAATTTTATACAGAGAGCAGTGTAGATATTTCCAAGTTCATACACATAGCGGTGTAGATATTTCCACGTTTATAGAGATGGTGGTGTCGATATTTCCTTGTTCATACAGATGGTGGTGTAGATATTTCCACGTTTAGAGGGATGGCGGTGTAGATATTTTCATGTTTACACAGATGGCAGTGTAGATATTTCCATGTTTACACAGATAGCGGTGTAGACATTTCCATGTTTACCCAGATAGCGGTGTGGATATTTCCATGTTTATGCAGATAGCGGTGTAGATATTTCCATGTTTATACAGATAGCTGTTCGGATATTTCCATGTTTATACAGATAGTTGGGCAGATATTTCCATGTTTATACAGATAGCAGTATAGATATTTCCATCTTAATAGAGATGGCGGTGTAGATATGTCCATGTTTGTACAGATGGCGGTGTAGATATTTCCATGTTCATACAGATGGCGGTGTAGATATTTCGAAGTTTATACAGATAGCGCTGTAGTTATTTCCATATTTATAGAGAAATCTCTGTAGATATTTCCATGTATATTCAGATAGCTGTGTAGATATTTCCATGTTCATGCAGATAGCGGTGTAGATATTTCCATTTTCATCCAGATGCCGGTGTACATATATCCATGTTCATACAGATGGCGGTGAAGATATTTCCATGTTCATACAGATGGCGGTGTAGATATTTCCATGTTCATACAAATGGCGGTGTAGATATTTCCATGTTCATAGAGATGGCGGTGGAGATATTTCCATGTTCATACAAGTGGCGTTGTAGATATTTCCATGTTTATAGAGATGGCGGTGTAGATATTTCCATATTTATACAGATAGCAGTGTAGATATTTCCATGTTTATGGAGATAGCAGTGTATATATTTCCATTGATATATAGATAGCTGTGTAGATATTTGCATGTTCATACAGATAGCGGTGTAGATATTTCCATGTTCATTCAGATAGCTGTGTAGATATTTCCATGTTCATACAGATAGCGGTGTAGATATTTCCATGTTCATACAGATAGCGGTGTAGATATTTCCATGTTCATACAGATAGCGGTGTAGATATTTCCATGTTCATACAGATAGCAGTGTAGATATTTCCATGTTCATACAGTTAGCGGTGTAGATATTTCCATGTTCATACAGAAGGCGGTGTAGATACTTACATGTTCATACGGATGGCGGTGTAGATATTTCCATGTTCATACAGATAGCGGTGTAGATATTTCCATGTTAATTCAGATAGCGATGTAGATATTTCCATGTTCTTACCGAAAGCGGTGTAGATATTTCCATGTTCATACAGCTAGCGGTGTAGATATTTCCATGTTCATACAGATGGCGGTGTATATATTTCCATGTTCATACAGATGGCGGTGTAGATATTTCCATGTTCGTACGGATGGCAGTGTAGATATTTCCATGTTCATACAGGTGGCGGTGTAGATATTTCCATGTTTATACAGATAGCAGTGTAGTTATTTCCATGTTTGTAGAGATAGCAGTGTAGATATTTAAATTGATATACAGATAGCTGTGTAGATATTTGCATGGTCATACAGATAGCAGTGTAGATATTTCCATGTTCGTACAGATAGCGGTGTAGATATTTCCATGTTCATACAGATAGCAGTGTAGATATTTACATGTTCATGCAGATAACGGTGTAGATATTTCCCTGTTCGTACAGATAGCGGTGTAGATATTTCCATGTTCATACAGTTAGCGGTGCAGATATTTCCATGTTCATACAGATGGCGGTGTAGATATTTACATGTTCATACAGATGGCGGTATAGATATTTCCATGTTCGTACAGATGGCGGTGTAGATATTTCCATGTTCATAGAGATGGCGGTGTAGATATTTCCATGTTTATGCAGATAGCGGTATAGATATTTCCATGTTTATACAAATGGTGGTGTAGATATTTCCATGTTTATAGAGATGGCGGTCTAGGTATTTCCATGTTTAGAGATATAGTGGTGTAGTTATTTCCAAGTTTATAGAGACAGCGTTGTAGATATTTCCATGTTTATACAGATAGCTGTGTAGATATTTCCAAGTTCATACAGATAGCGGTGTAGATATTTCCACGTTTATAGAGATGGCGGTGCAGATATTTCCATGTTCATACAGAGGACGGTGTAGATATTTCCATGTTTACAGGGATGGCGGTGTAGATATTTTCATGTTTTCAAGATGGCGGTGTAGATATTTCCATGTTTACACATATAGCGGTGTAGACATTTCCATGTTTACACAGATAGCGGTGTGGATATTTCCATGTTTATGCAGATAGCAGTGTAGATATTTCCAAGCTTATACAGATAGCGGTGCGGATATTTCCATGTTTCTTCAGATAGCGGTGCGGATATTTCCATGTTTATACAGATAGTTGGGCAGATATTTCCATGTTTATACAGATAGCGGTGTAGATATTTCCATCTTAATACAGATGGTGGTGTAGATATGTCCATGTTTGTACAGATGGCGGTGTAGATATTTCCATGTTCATACAGATGGCGGTGTAGATATTTCAAAGTTTATAGAGATAGCTCTGTAGTTATTTCCATATTTATAGAGAAATCTGTGTAGATATTTCCATGTATATTCAGATAGCTGTGTAGATAGATCCATGTTCATGCAGATAGCGGTGTAGATATTTCCATGTTTTTCCAGATGCCGGTGTACATATATCCATGTTCATATAGATGGCGGTGAACATATTTCCATGTTCATACAGATGGTGGTGTAGATTTTTCCATGTTCATACAAATGGCGGTGGAGATATTTCCATGTTCATAGAGATTGCAGTGTAGATATTTCCATGTTCATACAAATGGGGGTGTAGATATTTCCATATTCATAGAGATGGCGGTGTAGATATTTCCATGTTTATACAGATAGCAATGTAGCTATTTCCATGTTTATAGAGATAGCAGTGTAGATATTTCCATTGATATACAGATAGCTGTGTAGATATTTTCATGTTCATACACATAGCGGTGTAGATATTTCCATGTTCCTACAGATGGCGGTGTAGATATTTCCATGTTCTTACAGATGGCGATGAAGATATTTCCACGTTCATAGAGATGGCGGTGTAGATATTTCCATGTTTATGCAGATAGCTGTGTAGATATTTCCACGTTCATGCAGATAGCGGTGTAGATATTTCCATGTTCATCCAGATGCCGGTGTAGATATTTCCATGTTCATAGGGAAGGCGGTGTAGATATTTCCATGTTTATGCAGATAGCGGTATAGATATTTCCATGTTCATACAGATAGCGGTGTAGATATATCGATGTTCATACAGTTAGCGGTGTAGATATTTCCATGTTCATACAGATGGCGGTTTAGATATTTACATGTTCATACAGTTGGCGGTGTAAATATTTCCAAGTTCTTACAGATGGCGGTGTAGATATTTCCATGTTCATAGAGATGGTGGTGTAGTTATTTCCATGTTTATGCAGATAGCGGTATAGATATTTCCATGTTTATACAGATGGTGGTGTAGATATTTCCATGTTTATACAGATGGCGGTCCGGATATTTCCATGTTTATAAAGATAGTGGTGTAGTTATTTCAAAGCTTATAGAGACAGCATTGTAGATATTTCCATGTTTATACAGATAGCGGTGAAGTTATTTCCATGTTTATACAGATAGCGGTGTAGATATTTCCATGTTTATACAGATAGCAGTGTAGTTATTTCCATGTTTATAGAGATACCAGTGTGGATTTTTCCATTGATATACAGATAGCTGTGTAGATATTTACATGTTCATAGAGATAGCGGTGTAGATATTTCCATGTTCATACAGATAGCGGTGTAGGTATTTCCATGTTCATACAGATAGCGGTGTAGATATTTCCATGTTCATACAGATGGCGGTGTAGATATTTCCATGTTCATACAGATAGCGGTGTAGATATTTCCATGTTCATACTGTTAGCGGTGTAGTTATTTCCATGTTCATACAGATAGCGGTGTAGATATTTACATGTCCATACAGAGGGCGGTGTAGATATTTCCATGTTCATACAGATAGCGGTGTAGAGATTTCCATGTTCATACAGATAGCAGTGTAGATATTTCCATGTTCATACAGATAGCAGTCTAGATATTTCCAGGTTCATACCAATAGCGGTGTAGACATTTCCATGTTCATACAGTTAGCGGTGTAGATATTTCCATGTTCATACAGATGGCGGTGTAGATATTTACATGTTCATACAGATGGCGGTGTAGATATTTCCATGTTTGTACGGATGGCAGTGTAGATATTTCCATGTTCATACAGGAGGCGGTGTAGATATTTCCACGTTTATACAAATAGCAGTGTAGTTATTTCCATGTTTATAGAGATAGCAGTGTAGTTATTTCCATGTTTATAGAGATAGTAGTGTAGATATTTCCATTGATATACAGATAGCTGTGTAGATATTTGCATGCTCATAGAGATAGCGGTGTAGATATTTCCATGTTCATACAGATAGCGGTGTAGATATTTCCATGTTCATACAGATAGCGGTGTAGATATTTCCATGTTCATACAGATAGCGGTGTAGTTATTTCCATGTTCATACAGTTAGCGGTGTAGATATTTCATTGTTCATACAGTTAGCGGTTTAGATATTTCCATGTTCATACAGATGGCGGTGTAGATATTTACATGTTCATACAGATGGCGGTGTAGTTATTTCCATGTTCATACAGATAGCGGTGTAGAGATTTCCATGTTCATACAGATAGCGGTGTAGATATTTCCATGTTCATACGGATAGCGGTGTAGATATTTCCATGTTCATACCAATAGCGGTGTAGAGATTTCCATGTTCATATATTTAGCGGTGTAGATATTTCCATGTTCATACAGATGACGAAGATATTTCCATGTTCATACAGATAGCGGTGTAGATATTTCCATGTTCATACAGATGGCGGTGTAGATATTTCCATGTTCATAGAGATGGCGGTGTAGATATTTCCATATTTATACAGAGAGCAGTGTAGTTATTTCCATGTTTATAGAGATAGCAGTGTAGATATTTCCACTGATATACAGATAGCTGTGTAGATATTTGCATGGTCATACAGATGGCAGTGTAGATATTTCCATGTTCATACAGGTGGCGGTGTAGATATTTCCATGTTTATACAGATAGAAGTGTAGTTATTTCCATGTTTATAGAGATATCTGTCTGGATATTTCCATTGATATACAGATAGCTGTGTAGATGTTTGCATGTTCATACAGATAGCAGTGTAGATATTTCCATGTTCATACAGATAGCGGTGTAGATATTTCCATTTTCATACAGGCAGCGGTGTAGATATTTCCATGTTAATACAGATAGCGGTGTAGATATTTCCATGTTCATGCAGATAGCGGTGTAGATATTTAAATGTTCATACAGTTAGCGGTGTAGATATTTCCATGTTCATACAGATGGCTTTGTAGATATTTACATGTTGATACAGATGGTGGTGTAGATATTTCCATGTTCATACAGATAGCGGTGTAGATATCTCCATGTTCATACTGATAGCCGTGTATGTATTTCCATGTTCATGCAGATAGCGGTGTAGATATTTCCATGTTCATACAGATGGCGGTGAAGATATTTACATGTTCATACAGATGGCGGTGTATATATTTCCATGTTCGTACGGATGGCAGTGTAGATATTTCCATGTTCATACAGGTGGCGGCGTAGATATTTCCATGTTTATACAGATAGCATTGAAGATATTTCCATGTTTATAGAGATAGTGTAGTAGATAATTTCAATTTCATACAGAGAGCAGTGTAGATATTTCCAAGTTTATACAGATAGCGGTGTAGATATTTCCACGTTTATAGAGATGGCGGTGTAGATATTTCCATGTTCATACAGAGGACGGTGTAGATATTTCCATGTTTATAGGGATGGCGGTGTAGATATTTTCAAGATTACACAGATGGCGGTGAAGATATTTCCATGTTTACACAGATAGCGGTGTAGACATTTCCATGTTTACACAGATAGCGGTGTGGATATTTCCATGTTTATGCAGATAGCAGTGTAGGTATTTCCATGTTTATACAGATAGTGGTGCGGATATTTCCATGTTTATTCAGATAGCGGTGCGGATATTTCCATGTTTATACAGATAGTTGGGCAGATATTTCCATGTTTATACAGAAAGCGGTGTAGATATTTCCATGTTTATACAGATAGCGGTGTAGATATTTCCATGTTCATACAGCTAGCGGTGTAGATATTTCCATGTTCATACAGATGGCGGTGTAGATATTTACATGTTCATACAGATGGCGGTGTAGATATTTCCATGTTCGTACGGATGGCAGTGTAGATATTTCCATGTTCATACAGGTGGCGGTGTAGATATTTCCATGTTTATACAGATAGCAGTGTAGTTATTTCCATGTTTATAGAGATAGCAGTGTAGATATTTCCATTGATATACAGATAGCTGTGTAGATATTTGCATGGTCATACAGATAGCAGTGTAGATATTTCCATGTTCGTACAGATAGCGGTGTAGATATTTCCATGTTCATACAGATGGCGGTGTAGATATTTACATGTTCATACAGATGGAGGTGTAGATATTTCCATGTTCGTACGGATGGCAGTGTAGATATTTCCATGTTCATACAGGTGGCGGTGTAGATATTTCCATGTTTATACAGATAGCAGTGCAGTTATTTCCATGTTTATAGAGATAGCAGTGTAGATATTTCCATTGATATACAGATAGCTGTGTAGATATTTGCATGGTCATACAGATAGCAGTGTAGATATTTCCATGTTCGTACAGATAGCGGTGTAGATATTTCCATGTTCATACAGATAGCGGTGTAGATATTTCCATGTTCATGCAGATAACGGTGTAGATATTTCCCTGTTCGTACAGATAGCGGTGTAGATATTTCCATGTTCATACAGTTAGCGGTGCAGATATTTCCATGTTCATACAGATGGCGGTGTAGATATTTACATGTTCATACAGATGGCGGTATAGATATTTCCATGTTCGTACAGATGGCGGTGTAGATATTTCCATGTTCATAGAGATGGCGGTGTAGATATTTCCATGTTTATGCAGATAGCGGTATAGATATTTCCATGTTTATACAAATGGTGGTGTAGATATTTCCATGTTTATAGAGATGGCGGTCTAGGTATTTCCATGTTTAGAGAGATAGTGGTGTAGTTATTTCCAAGTTTATAGAGACAGCGTTGTAGATATTTCCACGTTTATACAGATAACGGTGTAGATATTTCCATGTTTATACAGATAGCTGTGTAGATATTTCCAAGTTCATACAGATAGCGGTGTAGATATTTCCACGTTTATAGAGATGGCGGTGCAGATATTTCCATGTTCATACAGAGGACGGTGTAGATATTTCCATGTTTACAGGGATGGCGGTGTAGATATTTTCATGTTTTCAAGATGGCGGTGTAGATATTTCCATGTTTACACATATAGCGGTGTAGACATTTCCATGTTTACACAGATAGCGGTGTGGATATTTCCATGTTTATGCAGATAGCAGTGTAGATATTTCCAAGTTTATACAGATAGCGGTGCGGATATTTCCATGTTTCTTCAGATAGCGGTGCGGATATTTCCATGTTTATACAGATAGTTGGGCAGATATTTCCATGTTTATACAGATAGCGGTGTAGATATTTCCATCTTAATACAGATGGTGGTGTAGATATGTCCATGTTTGTACAGATGGCGGTGTAGATATTTCCATGTTCATACAGATGGCGGTGTAGATATTTCAAAGTTTATAGAGATAGCGCTGTAGTTATTTCCATATTTATAGAGAAATCTGTGTAGATATTTCCATGTATATTCAGATAGCTGTGTAGATAGATCCATGTTCATGCAGATAGCGGTGTAGATATTTCCATGTTCTTCCAGATGCCGGTGTACATATATCCATGTTCATATAGATGGCGGTGAAGATATTTCCATGTTCATACAGATGGTGGTGTAGATATTTCCATGTTCATACAAATGGCGGTGGAGATATTTCCATGTTCATAGAGATTGCAGTGTAGATATTTCCATGTTCATACAAATGGCGGTGTAGATATTTCCATGTTCATAGAGATGGCGGTGTTGATATTTCCATATTTATAGAGATAGCAGTGTAGTTATTTCTATGTTTATAGAGATAGTAGTGTAGATATTTCCATTGATATACAGATAGCTCTGTAGATATTTGCATGTTCATAGAGATAGCGGTGTAGATATTTCCATGTTCATACAGATAGCGGTGTAGATATTTCCCTGTTTATACAGATAGCAGTGTAGTTATTTCCATGTTTATAGAGAGAGCAGTGTAGGTATTTCCATTGATATACAGATAGCTGTGTAGATATTTGCTTGTTCATACAGATAGCGGTGTACATATTTCCATGTTCGTACAGATAGCGGTGTAGATATTTCCATGTTCATACAGATGGCGTTGTGGATATTTCCATGTTCATACAGATACCGGTGTAGATATTTCCATGTTCATACAGATAGCGGTGTAGATATTTGCATGTTCATAGAGATAGCGGTGTAGATATTTCCATGTTCATACAGATGGCGGTGTAGATATTTACATGTTCATACAGATGGCGGTATAGATATTTCCATGTTCGTACAGATGGCGGTGTAGATATTTCCATGTTCATAGAGATGGCGGTGTAGATATTTCCATGTTTATGCAGATAGCGGTATAGATATTTCCATGTTTATACAGATGGTGGTGTAGATATTTCCATGTTTATAGTGATGGCAGTCTAGATATTACCATGTTTACCGAGATAGTGGTGTAGTTATATCCAAGTTTATAGAGACAGCGTTGTAGATATTTCCATGTTTATACAGATAGCGGTGAAGATATTTCCATGTTTATACAGACAGCAGTGTAGATATTTCCATGTTTATACAGATAGCAGTGTAGATATTTCCATGTTTATAGAGATAGTGGTGTAGATACTTTCAATTTTATACCGAGAGCAGTGTAGATATTTCCAAGTTCATACAGATAGCGGTGTGGATATTTCCATGTTTATAGAGATGGCGGTGTAGATATTTCCATGTTCATACAGATGGCAGTGTAGATATTTACATGTTTATAGAGATGGCGGTGTAGATATTTTCATGTTTACACAGATGGCGGTGTAGATATTTCCATGTTTACACAGATAGCGGTGTAGTCATTTCCATGTTTACACAGATAGCGGTGTGGATATTTCCATTTTTATACAGATAGCGGTGCGGATATTTCCAAGTTTATACAGATAGTTGGGCAGATATTTCCATGTTTATACAGATAGTGGTGTAGATATTTCCATCTTAATATAGATGGCTTTGTAGATATGTCCATGTTTGTACAGATGGCGGTGTAGATATTTCCATGTTCATACAGATGGCGGTGTAGATATTTTGAAGTTTATAGAGATAGCGCTGTAGTTATTTCCATATTTATAGAGAAATCTCTGAAGATATTTCCATGTATATGCAGATAGCTGTGTAGATATTTCCATGTTCATGCAGACAGCGGTGTAGATATTTCCATGTTCATCCAGATGCCGGTGTTGATATATCCATGTTCATACCGATGGCGGTGAAGATATTTCCGTGTTCATACAGATGGCGGTGTAGATATTTCCATGTTCATACAAATGGCGGTGTAGATATTTCCATGTTCATAGAGATGGCGGTGTAGATATTTCCGTGTTCATACAAATCTCGGTGTAGATATTTCCATGTTCATAGAGATGGGGAGGTAGATATTTCCATGTTTATATAGATAGCAATGTGGTTATTTCCATGTTTATAGAGATAGCGGTGTAGATATTTCCATTGATATACAGATAGCTCTGTAGATATGTGCATGTTCATACGGATAGCGGTGTAGATATTTCCATGTTCGTACAGATAGCGTTGTAGATATTTCCATGTTCATACAGATAGCGGTGTAGATATTTCCATGTTCTTACAGATAACGGTGTAGATATTTCCATGTTCATACAGACAGCGGTGTAGATATTTCCATGCTCATAGTGATGGCGGTGTAGATATTTCCATGTTTATGCAGATAGCGGTATAGATATTTCCATGTTTATACAGATGGTGCTGTAGATATTTCCATGTTTATAGAGATGGCTGTCTAGATATTTCCATGTTTATAGAGACAGTGGTGTAGTTATTTTCAAGTTTATAGAGACAGCGTTGTAGATATTTCCTTGTTTATACAGATAGCGGTGAAGATATTTCCATGTTTATACAGATAGCAGTGTAGATATTTCCATGTTTATACAGATAGCGGTGTAGATATTTCCATGTTTATAGAGATAGTGGTGTAGATGTTTCCAATTTTATACAGATAGCAGTGTAGATATTTCTAAGATCATACAGATAGCGGAGTAGATATTTCCATGTTCATACAGATGGTGGTGAAGATATTTCCATGTTTATAGAGATGGCAGTGTATATATTTTCATGTTTACACAGATGGCGCTGTAGATATTTCCATGTTTACACAGATAGCGGTGTAGACATTTCCATGTTTACACAGATAGCGGTGTGGATATTTCCATGTTTATGCAGATAGCGGTGTAGATATTTCCATGTGTATACAGATAGCGGTGCGGTTTTTTCCATGTTTATACAGATAGTGGTTGAGATATTTCCATGTTTATACAGATAGCGGTGTAGATATTTCCATCTTATTACAGATGGCGGTGTAGATATGTCCATGTTCGTACAGATGGCAGTGTAGATATTTCCATGTTCATACAGATGGCGGTGTAGATATTTTGAAGTTTATAGAGATAGCGCTGTAGTTATTTCCATATTTATAGAGAAATCTGTGTAGATATTTCCATGTATATGCAGATAGCTGTGTAGATATTTCCATGTTCATGCAGATAGCGGTGAAGATATTTCCATGTTCATCCAGATGCCGGTGTAGATATATCCATGTTCATACAGATGGCGATGAAGATATTTCCGTGTTCATACAGATGGCGGTGTAGATATTTCCAAGTTCATAGAGATGGCGGTGTAGCTATTTCCATGTTTATACAGATAGCAGTGTAGTTATTTCCATGTTTATATAGATAGCAGTGTAGCTATTTCCATTGATATACAGATAGCTTTGTAGATATTTGCATGTTCATACAGATAGCGGTGTAGATATTTCCATGATCATACAGATACCGGTGTAGATATTTCCATTTTCATACAGATAGCGGTGTAGATATTACCATGTTCATACAGATGGCGGTGTAGATACTTACATGTTCATACAGATGGCGGTGTAGATATTTACATGTTCGTACAGATGGTGGTGTAGATATTTCCATGTTCATAGAGATGGCGGTGTAGATATTTCCATGTTTATGCAGATAGCGGTATAGATATTTCCATGTTTATACAGATGGTGGTGTAGATATTTCCATGTTTATAGAGATGGCGGTGTAGATATTTCCATGTTTATACAGATAGTAGTGTAGTTATTTCCAAGTTTATAGAGACAGTGTTGTTGATATTTCCATGTTTATAGAGACAGCGTTGTAGATATTTCCATGTTTATAGAGACAGCGGTGAAGATATTTCCATTTTTATACAGATAGCGGTGTAGATATTTCCATGTTTATACAGATAGCGGTGTAGATATTTCCATGTTGATAGAGATAGTGGTGTAGATAATTCCAATTTTATACAGATAGCAGTGTAGATATTTCCAAGTTCATACAGATAGCGGTGTAGATATTTCCACGTTTATAGAGATGGCGGTGTCGATATTTCCATGTTCATACAGATGGCGGTGTAGATTTTTCCATATTTATAGAGATGGCAGTGTAGATATTTTCATGTTTACACAGATGGCGGTGTTGATATTTCCATGTTTACACAGATAGCGGTGCAGACATTTCCATGTTTACACAGATAGCGGTGTGTATATTTCCATGTTTATGCAGATAGCGGTGTAGATATTTCCATGTTTATACAGATAGCTGTGCGGATATTTCCATGTTTATACAGATAGTGGTGCAGATATTTCCATGTTTATACAGATAGCGGTGTAGGTATTTCCATCTTAATACAGATGGCCGTGTAGATATTTCCATGTTTATGGAGATAGCGGTATAGATATTTCCATCTTTATACAGATGGTGGTGTAGATATTTCCATGTTTATAGAGATGGCAGTCTAGATATTTCCATGTTTATAGAGACAGTGGTGTAGTTATTTTCAAGTTTATAGAGACAGCGTTGTAGATATTTCCATGTTTATACAGATAGCGGTGAAGATATTTCCATGTTTATACAGATAGCGGTGTAGATATTTCCAGGTTTATACAGATAGTGGTGTAAATATTTCCATGTTTATAAAGATAGTGGTGTAGGTATTTCCAATTTTATACAGATAGCAGTGTAGATACTTCTAAGTTCATACAGATAGCGGTGTAGATATTTCCATGTTCATACAGATGGCGGTGTAGATATTTCCATGTTTATAGAGATGGCGGTGTAGATATTTTCATGTTTACACAGATGGCGGTGTAGATATTTCCATGTTTACACAGAGGTGTAGACATTTCCATGTTTACACAGATAGCGGTGTGGATATTTCCATGTTTATGCAGATAGCGGTGTAGATATTTCCATGTTTATACAGATAGCGGTGCGGTTATTTCCATGTTTATACAGATAGTGGTGGAGATATTTCCATGTTTATACAGATAGCGGTGTAGATATTTCCATTTTATTACAGATGGCAGTGTAGATATGTCCATGTTCGTACAGATGGCAGTGTAGATATTTCCATGTTCATACAGATGGTGTTGTAGATATTTTGAAGTTTATAGAGATAGCGCTGTAGTTATTTCCATATTTATAGAGAAATCTGTGTAGATATTTCCATGTATATTCAGATACCTGTGTAGATATTTCCATGTTCATGCAGATGCCGGTGTACATATATCCATGTTCATACAGATGGCGGTGAAGATATTTCCATGTTCATACAGATGGCGGTGTAGATTTTTCCATGTTCATACAAATGGCAGTGTAGATATTTTCATGTTCATAGAGATGGCGGTGTAGATATTTCCATGTTCATACAAATGGCGGTGTAGATATTTCCATGTTCGTAGAGATGGCGGTGTAGATATTTCCATGTTTATACAGATAGCAGTGTAGTTATTTCCATGTTTGTATAGATAGCAGTGTAGGTATTTCCATTGATATACAGATAGCTGTGTAGATATTTGCATGTTCATACAGATAGCGGTGTAGATATTTGCATCTTCATTCAGATATCGGTGTAGATATTTCCATGTTCATACAGATAGCGGTGTAGGTATTTCCATGTTCATACAGATAGCGGTGGAGATATTTCCATGTTTATGCAGATAGCGGTATAGATATTTCCATTTTTATGCAGATGGTGGTGTAGATATTTCCATGTTTATAGAGATGGCGGTCTAGATATTTCCATGTTTACAGAGATAGTGGTGTAGTTATTTCCAAGTTTATAGAGACAGCGTTGTAGATATTTCCATGTTTATACAGATAGCGGTGAATATATTTCCATGTTTATACAGATAGCGTTGTAGATATTTCCATGTTTATACAGATAGCAATGTAGATATTTCCATGTTTGTAGAGATAGTGGTGTAGATAATTTCAATTTTATACAGAGAGCAGTGAAGATATTTACAAGTTCATACAGATAGCGATGTAGATATTTCCACGTTTATAGAGATGGCGGTGTAGGTATTTCCATGTTCATACTGATGGCGGTGTAGATATTTTGAAGTTTATAGAGATAGCGCTGTAGTTATTTCCATATTTATAGAGAAATCTGCGTACATATTTCCATGTATATTCAGATAGCTGTGTAGATATTTCCATGTACATGCAGATAGCGGTGTAGATATTTCCATGTTCATCCAGATGTCGGTGTACATATATCCATGTTCATACAGATGGCGGTGAAGCTACTTCCATGTTCATACAAATGGCGGTATAGATATTTCCATGTTCATAGAGATGGCGGTGTAGATATTTCCATGTTCATACAAATGGCGGTGTAGATATTTCCATGTTCATACAGATAGCGGTGTAGATATTTCCAGGTTCATACAGTTAGCGGTGTAGATATTTCCATGTTCATACAGATGGCGGTGTAGATATTTCCATGTTCATACAGATGGCAGTGTAGATATTTCCATGTTCGTACGGATGGCAGTGTAGATATTTCCATGTTCATACAGGTGGCGGTGTAGATATTTCCATGTTTATACAGATAGCAGTGTAGCTATTTCCATGTTTATAGAGATAGCAGTGTGGATATTTCCATTGATATACAGATAGCTGTGTAGATATCTGCATGCTCATACAGATAGCGGTGTAGCTATTTCCATGTTCGTACAGATAGCGGTGTAGATATTTCCATGTTCATACAGATATCGGTGTAGATATTTCCATGTTCATACAGATAACGGTGTAGATATTTCCATGTTCATACAGATAGCTGTGTAGATATTTCCATGTTCATAGAGTAGGCAGTGTAGATATTTCCATGTTTATGCAGATAGCGGTATAGATATTTCCATGCTTATACAGATGGTGCTGTATATATTTCCATGTTCATAGAGATGGCCGTCTAGATATTTCCATGTTTATGGAGACAGTGGTGTAGTTATTTCCAAGTTTATAGACACAGAGTTTTAGATATTTCCATGTTTATACAGATAGCGGTGAAGATATTTCCATGTTTATACAGATAGCGGTGTAGATATTTCCAGCTTTATACAGATAGCGGTGTAAATATTTCCATGTTTATAAAGATAGTGGTGTAGATATTTCCAATTTTATATAGATAGCAGTGTAGATATTTCTAAGTTCATACAGATAGCGGTGTAGATATTTCCATGTTCATACAGATGGTGGTATAGATATTTCCATGTTTATAGAGATGGCGGTGTAGATATTTTCATGTTTACACAGATGGCGGTGTAGATATTTCCATGTTTACACAGAGGTGTAGACATTTCCATGTTTACACAGACAGCGGTGTGGATATTTCCATGTTTATGCAGATAGCGGTGTAGATATTTCCATGTTTATACAGATAGCGGTGCGATTATTTCCATGTTTATACAGATAGTGGTGGAGATATTTCCATGTTTATACAGATAGCAGTGTAGACATTTCCATCTTATTACAGATGGCAGTGTAGACATTTCCATGTTCGTACAGATGGCGGTGTAGATATTTCCATGTTCATACAGATGGTGTTGTACATATTTTGAAGTTTATAGAGATATCGCTGTAGTTATTTCCATATTTATAGAGAAATCTGTGTAGATATTTCCATGTATATTCAGATACCTGTGTAGATATTTCCATGTTCATGCAGATGCCGGTGTACATATATCCATGTTCATACAGATGTCGGTGAAGATATTTCCATGTTCATACAGATGGCGGTGTAAATATTTCCATGTTCATACAAATGGCGGTGTAGATATTTTCATGTTCATAGAGATGGCGGTGTAGATATTTCCATGTTCATACAAATGGCGGTGTAGATATTTCCATGTTCATAGAGATGGCGGTGTAGGTATTTCCATGTTTATACTGATAGCAGTGTAGTTATTTCCATGTTTATATAAATAGCAGTGTAGATATTTCCATTGATATACAGATAGCTGTGTAGATATTTGCATCTTCATACAGATAGCAGTGTAGATATTTCTATGTTCATACAGATAGCGGTGTAGATATTTCCATGTACATACAGATAGCGGTGTAGGTATTTCCATGTTCATACAGATAGCGGTGTAGATATTTCCAATGTTATGGAGATATTGGTATAGATATTTCCATGTTTTTACAGATGGCCGTGTAGATATTTCCATGTTTATACAGATGGCCCTGTAGATATTTCCATGTTAATACAGATGACGGTGTAGATATTTCCATGTTTACACAGATGGCAGTGTAGATATTTCCATGTATACACAGATAGCGTTGTAGGTATTTCTATGTTTATAGAGATAGCGGTGTAGATATTTCCATGTTTATACAGAAGGCGGTGTACATATTTCCATCTTTATTGAGATGGTGTTGTAGATATTTCCATGTTCATAGAGAGGGCGGTATAGATATTTCCGTGTTTATGAAGATGGCAGTGTAGATATTTCCGTGTTTATAGAGATGACGGTTTAGATATTTTCATGTTTATAGAGATAGCTGTGTAGATACTTCCACGTTCATACAGATGGCACTGTAGATATTTTCATGTTCATACAGATAGCTGTGTAGATATTTCCATGTTTATAGAGATGGCGGTGTAGATATTTCCTTGTTTATACAGGTAGCGGTGTAGATATTTCCATGTTTACAGAGGTAGCGGTGTAGATATTTCCATGTTTATGCAGATAGAGGTGTAGATAATTAAATGTTTATAGAGATAGCGGTGTAGATATTTCCATGTCCATACTGATTGCGGTGTAGATATTTATTTCCATCTTTATACAGATGGTGGTGTAGATATTTCCATATTCACACAGATGGATGTGGAGATATTTAAATGTTTATAGAGATGGCAGTGTAGATATTTCCATGTTTCTACAGATGGCGGTGTAGATATTTCCATGTTTATAGAGATAGCGGTGTAGATATCTAGATGTTTATACATACAGCGGTGTAGATATTTCCATGTTCATGCAGTAGCGGTGTAGATATTTCTATGTATATACAGATGGCAGTGTAGATATTTCCATGTTTATAGAGATGGCGGAGTAGCTATTTCCTTGTTTATACAGATAGCGGTGTAGGTATTTCCATGTTTATAGAGATGGCGGTGTAGATATTTCCTTGTTTATACAGATAGCGGTGAAGATATTTCCATGTTCATAGAGATAGCGGTGTAGATATTTCCATGTTTATACAGATAGCAGTGTAGGTATTTCCATGTTCATACAGATAGTGGTGTAGATATTTGCATCTTTATGCAAGTGGCGGCGTAGATATTTAAAAGTTCATACAGATGGCGTTGTAGATATTTCCATGATTATAGAGATGGCGGTGTTCATGTTTCCATGTTTATACAGATGGCGGTGTAGATATTTCCATGTTTATACAGATGGCGGTGTAGATATTTCCATGTTTATAGAGATGGCATTGTAGATATTTCCATGTTTATACGAATGGCCATGTAGATATTTCCATGTTCATACAGATGGTGGTGTAGATATTTCCATGTTTACAGAGATAGCGGTGTAGATATTTCCATGTTGTTACACATAGCGGTGCAGATATTTCCAAGTTTATAGAGATGGCGGTGTAGATATTTCCATGTTTCTACAGATACCGGTATGGATATTTCCATGTTTATACAGGTGGCGGTGTAGATATTTCCATGTTTGTAGAAATGGCAGTCTAGATATTTCCATGTTTATAGAGATAGTGGTGTAGATATTTCCAAGTTTAGAGAGATAGCGGTGTAGGTATTTCCATGTTTATACACATAGCGGTGTAGATATTTCCATGTTTATACAGATTGCGGTGTAGATATTTCCATTTTTATACAGATAACAGTGTAGGTATTTCCATGTACATACAGAGAGCGGTGTAGCTATTTCCACCTTTATAGAGACGGCGGTGTAGATATTTCCATGTTCATACATATGGCGGTGTAGATATTTCCATGTTTATACAGATGATGGTGTAGATATCTCCATGTTTATAGAGATAGCGGTGTAGACACTTCCCCGTTTTGCAGATAGCAGTGTAGATATTTCCATGTTTATACAGATAGCGGTGTAGATATTTAAATGTTTATACAGATAGCGGTGTAGATATTTCCATGTCCATACTGATTGCGGTGTAGATATATATTTCCATCTTTATACAGATGGTGGTGTAGATATTTCCATATTCTCACAAATGGCTGTGTAGATATTTCCATGTTTATAGAGATGGCAGTGTAGATACTTCCATGTTTCTACAGATGGCGGTGTAGATATTTCCATGTTCATATGTTTGCGGTGTTGATATTTCTATGTATATACTGATAGCGATGTGGATATTTCCATGCTTTTACAGATGGCAGTGTAGATATTTCCTTGTTTATAGAGATGGCGGTGTAGCTATTTCCTTGTATATACAGATAGCGGTGTAGATATTTGCATATTTATAGACATAGCGGTGTAGATATTTCCATGTTCATACAGATAGTGGTGTAGATATTTCCATGTTCATCCAGATGCCGGTGTAGATATTTCCATGGTCATACATATGGCGCTGTAGATATTTCCATGTTTACAGAGATAGCGGTGTAGATATTTCCATGTTGTTACACATAGGGTGCAGATATTTCCAAGTTTATAGAGATGGCGGTGTAGATATTTCCATGTTTCTACAGATAGCGGTATGGATATTTCCATGTTTATACAGGTGGCGGTGTAGATATTTCCATATTTGTAGAAATGGCAGTCTAGATATTTCCATGTTTATAGAGATAGTGGTGTAGATATTTCCAAGTTTATAGAGATAGCGGTGTAGGTATTTCCATGTTTATACCCGAGGCGGTGTAGATATTTCCATGTTTATACAGATCGCGGTGTAGATATTTCCATTTTTATACATATAGCAGTGTAGATATTTCCAAGTACATACAGACAGCGGTGTAGCTATTTCCACCTTTATAGAGACGGCGATGTAGATATTTCCATGTTCATACAGATGGCGGTGTAGATATTTCCATGTTTATACAGATGGTGGTGTAGATATCTCCATGTTTATAGAGATAGCGGTGTAGACACTTCCCCGTTTTGCAGATAGCAGTGTAGATATTTCCATGTTTATACAGATAGCGGTGTAGATATTTCCATGTTTATACAGATAGCGATGAAGATATTTGCATGTTTATACAGGTAGCGGTGTACATATTTCCATGTTTATACAGATAGCGGTGTAGATATTTAAATGTTTATGCAGATAGCGGTGAAGATATTTGCATGTTTATACAGATAGCTGTGTACATATTTCCATGTTCATACAGATAGCAGTGTAGATATTTCTATGTTTATACACATAGCATTGTAGATATTTCCATGCTCATACACTTAGCGGTGAAGATATTTCCATGTTCATACAGATAGCGGTGTAGATACTTCCATGTTCATTCAGATGGCGGAGTAGTTATTCTCATGTTTATAGAGATAGCGTTGAAGATGCCTCTATGTTTACACAGATGGCGCTGTAGGTATATTCGTTTTCATACGGATAGCGGTGTAGGTATTTCCATGTTTATAGAGATGGCGCTGTAGATATTTCCTTGTTTATACAGATAGCGGAGAAGATATTTCCATGTTCATAGAGATAGCGGTGTAGATATTTCCATGTTTATACAGATAGCAGTGTAGTTATTTCCAGGTTTATAGAGATAGCAGTGTAGATATTTCCATTGTTATACAAATAGCTGTGTAGATATTTGCATGTTCATTCAGATAGCGGTATAGATATTTCCACGTTCGTACAGATAGCGGTGTAGATATTTCCATGTTTATACAGATAGCAGTGTAGATATTTCCATGTTTATACAGATAGCAATGTAGATATTTCCATGTTTGTAGAGATAGTGGTGTAGATAATTTCAATTTTATACAGAGAGCAGTGAAGATATTTACAAGTTCATACAGATAGCGATGTAGATATTTCCACGTTTATAGAGATGGCGGTGTAGGTATTTCCATGTTCATACTGATGGCGGTGTAGATATTTTGAAGTTTATAGAGATAGCGCTGTAGTTATTTCCATATTTATAGAGAAATCTGCGTACATATTTCCATGTATATTCAGATAGCTGTGTAGATATTTCCATGTACATGCAGATAGCGGTGTAGATATTTCCATGTTCATCCAGATGTCGGTGTACATATATCCATGTTCATACAGATGGCGGTGAAGCTACTTCCATGTTCATACAAATGGCGGTATAGATATTTCCATGTTCATAGAGATGGCGGTGTAGATATTTCCATGTTCATACAAATGGCGGTGTAGATATTTCCATGTTCATACAGATAGCGGTGTAGATATTTCCATGTTCATACCATTAGCGGTGTAGATATTTCCAGGTTCATACAGTTAGCGGTGTAGATATTTCCATGTTCATACAGATGGCGGTGTAGATATTTCCATGTTCATACAGATGGCAGTGTAGATATTTCCATGTTCGTACGGATGGCAGTGTAGATATTTCCATGTTCATACAGGTGGCGGTGTAGATATTTCCATGTTTATACAGATAGCAGTGTAGCTATTTCCATGTTTATAGAGATAGCAGTGTGGATATTTCCATTGATATACAGATAGCTGTGTAGATATCTGCATGCTCATACAGATAGCGGTGTAGCTATTTCCATGTTCGTACAGATAGCGGTGTAGATATTTCCATGTTCATACAGATAGCGGTGTAGATATTTCCATGTTCATACAGATAACGGTGTAGATATTTCCATGTTCATACAGATAGCTGTGTAGATATTTCCATGTTCATAGAGTAGG
Source organism: Gorilla gorilla gorilla (assembly GCF_029281585.2). Taxonomy (NCBI): domain Eukaryota; kingdom Metazoa; phylum Chordata; class Mammalia; order Primates; family Hominidae; genus Gorilla; species Gorilla gorilla. Next base: position 269,580 of record NC_073239.2, on the reverse strand, counting down.
CAGTGTAGATATTTCCATGTTTATGCAGATAGCGATATAGATATTTCCATGCTTATACAGATGGTGCTGTATATATTTCCATGTTCATAGAGATGGCCGTCTAGATATTTCCATGTTTATGGAGACAGTGGTGTAGTTATTTCCAAGTTTATAGACACAGACTTTTAGATATTTCCATGTTTATACAGATAGCGGTGAAGATATTTCCATGTTTATACAGATAGCGGTGTAGATATTTCCAGCTTTATACAGATAGCGGTGTAAATATTTCCATGTTTATAAAGATAGTGGTGTAGATATTTCCAATTTTATATAGATAGCAGTGTAGATATTTCTAAGTTCATACAGATAGCGGTGTAGATATTTCCATGTTCATACAGATGGTGGTATAGATATTTCCATGTTTATAGAGATGGCGGTGTAGATATTTTCATGTTTACACAGATGGCGGTGTAGATATTTCCATGTTTACACAGAGGTGTAGACATTTCCATGTTTACACAGACAGCGGTGTGGATATTTCCATGTTTATGCAGATAGCGGTGTAGATATTTCCATGTTTATACAGATAGCGGTGCGATTATTTCCATGTTTATTCAGATAGTGGTGGAGATATTTCCATGTTTATACAGATAGCAGTGTAGACATTTCCATCTTAGTACAGATGGCAGTGTAGATATTTCCATGTTCGTACAGATGGCGGTGTAGATATTTCCATGTTCATACAGATGGTGTTGTACATATTTTGAAGTTTATAGAGATATCGCTGTAGTTATTTCCATATTTATAGAGAAATCTGTGTAGATATTTCCATGTATATTCAGATACCTGTGTAGATATTTCCATGTTCATGCAGATGCCGGTGTACATATATCCATGTTCATACAGATGTCGGTGAAGATATTTCCATGTTCATACAGATGGCGGTGTAAATATTTCCATGTTCATACAAATGGCGGTGTAGATATTTTCATGTTCATAGAGATGGCGGTGTAGATATTTCCATGTTCATACAAATGGCGGTGTAGATATTTCCATGTTCATAGAGATGGCGGTGTAGGTATTTCCATGTTTATACTGATAGCAGTGTAGTTATTTCCATGTTTATATAAATAGCAGTGTAGATATTTCCATTGATATACAGATAGCTGTGTAGATATTTGCATCTTCATACAGATAGCAGTGTAGATATTTCTATGTTCATACAGATAGCGGTGTAGATATTTCCATGTACATACAGATAGCGGTGTAGGTATTTCCATGTTCATACAGATAGCGGTGTAGATATTTCCAATGTTATGGAGATATTGGTATAGATATTTCCATGTTTTTACAGATGGCCGTGTAGATATTTCCATGTTTATACAGATGGCCCTGTAGATATTTCCATGTTAATACAGATGACGGTGTAGATATTTCCATGTTTACACAGATGGCAGTGTAGATATTTCCATGTATACACAGATAGCGTTGTAGGTATTTCTATGTTTATAGAGATAGCGGTGTAGATATTTCCATGTTTATACAGAAGGCGGTGTACATATTTCCATCTTTATTGAGATGGTGTTGTAGATATTTCCATGTTCATAGAGAGGGCGGTATAGATATTTCCGTGTTTATGAAGATGGCAGTGTAGATATTTCCGTGTTTATAGAGATGACGGTTTAGATATTTTCATGTTTATAGAGATAGCTGTGTAGATACTTCCACGTTCATACAGATGGCACTGTAGATATTTTCATGTTCATACAGATAGCTGTGTAGATATTTCCATGTTTATAGAGATGGCGGTGTAGATATTTCCTTGTTTATACAGGTAGCGGTGTAGATATTTCCATGTTTACAGAGGTAGCGGTGTAGATATTTCCATGTTTATGCAGATAGAGGTGTAGATAATTAAATGTTTATAGAGATAGCGGTGTAGATATTTCCATGTCCATACTGATTGCGGTGTAGATATTTATTTCCATCTTTATACAGATGGTGGTGTAGATATTTCCATATTCACACAGATGGATGTGGAGATATTTAAATGTTTATAGAGATGGCAGTGTAGATATTTCCATGTTTCTACAGATGGCGGTGTAGATATTTCCATGTTTATAGAGATAGCGGTGTAGATATCTAGATGTTTATACATACAGCGGTGTAGATATTTCCATGTTCATGCAGTAGCGGTGTAGATATTTCTATGTATATACAGATGGCAGTGTAGATATTTCCATGTTTATAGAGATGGCGGAGTAGCTATTTCCTTGTTTATACAGATAGCGGTGTAGGTATTTCCATGTTTATAGAGATGGCGGTGTAGATATTTCCTTGTTTATACAGATAGCGGTGAAGATATTTCCATGTTCATAGAGATAGCGGTGTAGATATTTCCATGTTTATACAGATAGCAGTGTAGGTATTTCCATGTTCATACAGATAGTGGTGTAGATATTTGCATCTTTATGCAAGTGGCGGCGTAGATATTTAAAAGTTCATACAGATGGCGTTGTAGATATTTCCATGATTATAGAGATGGCGGTGTTCATGTTTCCATGTTTATACAGATGGCGGTGTAGATATTTCCATGTTTATACAGATGGCGGTGTAGATATTTCCATGTTTATAGAGATGGCATTGTAGATATTTCCATGTTTATACGAATGGCCATGTAGATATTTCCATGTTCATACAGATGGTGGTGTAGATATTTCCATGTTTACAGAGATAGCGGTGTAGATATTTCCATGTTGTTACACATAGCGGTGCAGATATTTCCAAGTTTATAGAGATGGCGGTGTAGATATTTCCATGTTTCTACAGATACCGGTATGGATATTTCCATGTTTATACAGGTGGCGGTGTAGATATTTCCATGTTTGTAGAAATGGCAGTCTAGATATTTCCATGTTTATAGAGATAGTGGTGTAGATATTTCCAAGTTTAGAGAGATAGCGGTGTAGGTATTTCCATGTTTATACACATAGCGGTGTAGATATTTCCATGTTTATACAGATCGCGGTGTAGATATTTCCATTTTTATACAGATAACAGTGTAGGTATTTCCATGTACATACAGAGAGCGGTGTAGCTATTTCCACCTTTATAGAGACGGCGGTGTAGATATTTCCATGTTCATACATATGGCGGTGTAGATATTTCCATGTTTATACAGATGATGGTGTAGATATCTCCATGTTTATAGAGATAGCGGTGTAGACACTTCCCCGTTTTGCAGATAGCAGTGTAGATATTTCCATGTTTATACAGATAGCGGTGTAGATATTTAAATGTTTATACAGATAGCGGTGTAGATATTTCCATGTCCATACTGATTGCGGTGTAGATATATATTTCCATCTTTATACAGATGGTGGTGTAGATATTTCCATATTCTCACAAATGGCTGTGTAGATATTTCCATGTTTATAGAGATGGCAGTGTAGATACTTCCATGTTTCTACAGATGGCGGTGTAGATATTTCCATGTTCATATGTTTGCGGTGTTGATATTTCTATGTATATACTGATAGCGATGTGGATATTTCCATGCTTTTACAGATGGCAGTGTAGATATTTCCTTGTTTATAGAGATGGCGGTGTAGCTATTTCCTTGTATATACAGATAGCGGTGTAGATATTTGCATATTTATAGACATAGCGGTGTAGATATTTCCATGTTCATACAGATAGTGGTGTAGATATTTCCATGTTCATCCAGATGCCGGTGTAGATATTTCCATGGTCATACATATGGCGGTGTAGATATTTCCATGTTTACAGAGATAGCGGTGTAGATATTTCCATGTTGTTACACATAGGGTGCAGATATTTCCAAGTTTATAGAGATGGCGGTGTAGATATTTCCATGTTTCTACAGATAGCGGTATGGATATTTCCATGTTTATACAGGTGGCGGTGTAGATATTTCCATATTTGTAGAAATGGCAGTCTAGATATTTCCATGTTTATAGAGATAGTGGTGTAGATATTTCCAAGTTTATAGAGATAGCGGTGTAGGTATTTCCATGTTTATACCCGAGGCGGTGTAGGTATTTCCATGTTTATACAGATCGCGGTGTAGATATTTCCATTTTTATACATATAGCAGTGTAGATATTTCCAAGTACATACAGACAGCGGTGTAGCTATTTCCACCTTTATAGAGACGGCGATGTAGATATTTCCATGTTCATACAGATGGCGGTGTAGATATTTCCATGTTTATACAGATGGTGGTGTAGATATCTCCATGTTTATAGAGATAGCGGTGTAGACACTTCCCCGTTTTGCAGATAGCAGTGTAGATATTTCCATGTTTATACAGATAGCGGTGTAGATATTTCCATGTTTATACAGATAGCGATGAAGATATTTGCATGTTTATACAGGTAGCGGTGTACATATTTCCATGTTTATACAGATAGCGGTGTAGATATTTAAATGTTTATGCAGATAGCGGTGAAGATATTTGCATGTTTATACAGATAGCTGTGTACATATTTCCATGTTCATACAGATAGCAGTGTAGATATTTCTATGTTTATACACATAGCATTGTAGATATTTCCATGCTCATACACTTAGCGGTGAAGATATTTCCATGTTCATACAGATAGCGGTGTAGATACTTCCATGTTCATTCAGATGGCGGAGTAGTTATTCTCATGTTTATAGAGATAGCGTTGAAGATGCCTCTATGTTTACACAGATGGCGCTGTAGGTATATTCGTTTTCATACGGATAGCGGTGTAGGTATTTCCATGTTTATAGAGATGGCGCTGTAGATATTTCCTTGTTTATACAGATAGCGGAGAAGATATTTCCATGTTCATAGAGATAGCGGTGTAGATATTTCCATGTTTATACAGATAGCAGTGTAGGTATTTCCATGTTCATACAGATAGCGGTGTAGATATTTGCATATTTATGCATGTGGCGGCGTAGATATTTAAATGTTCATACCGATGGCGGTGTAGATATTTCCATGGTTATAGAGAGGGCGGTGTTGATGTTTCCATGTTTATAGAGATGGCAGTGTAGATATTTCAATTTATACACAGATGGCGGTGTAGATATTTCTATGTTTATAGAGATAGCCGTGTAGATATTTCCATGTTCATACAGATGGCGGTGTAGATATTTCCATCTTTATAGAGATGGAGTTGTAGATATTTCCATGTTCGTAGAGAGGGCGGTATAGATATTTCCGTGTTTATAAAGATGGCGGTGTAGATATTTCCGTTTTTAGAGAGATGGCGGTTTAGATATTTTCATGTTTCTACAGATAGCCGTGTAGATACTTCCATGTTTATACAGATGGCGCTGTAGATATTTTCATGTTCATACAGATAGCGGTGTAGATATTTCCATGTTTATAGAGATGGCAGTGTAGATATTTCCTTGTTTATACAGATAGCGGTGTAGATATTTCCATGTTTATACAGATAGCAGTGTAGATATTTCCATGTTTATAGAGATAGTGGTGTAGATAATTTCAATTTTATACGGAGAGCAGTGTAGATATTTCCAAGTTCATATAGATAGCGGTGTAGATATTTCCACGTTCATACAAAAGGCGGTGTAGATATTTCCATGTTCACAGAGATGGCGGTGTAGATATTTCCATGTTCATACAAATGGCGGTGTAGATATTTCCATGTTCATAGAGATGGCGGTGTAGATATTTCCATGTTTATACAGATAGCAGTGTAGTTATTTCCATGTTTATAGAGATGGCAGTGAAGATATTTCCACTGACATACAGATAGCTGTGTAGATATTTGCACGTTCATACAGATAGCAGTGTAGATATTTCCATGTTCATACAGATAGCTGTGTAGATATCTGCATGCTCATACAGATAGCGGTGTAGATATTTCCATGTTCGTACAGATAGCGGTGTAGATATTTCCATGTACATACAGATAGCGGTGTAGATATTTCCATGTTCATACAGATAACGGTGTAGATTTTCCATGTTCATACAGATAGCGGTGTAGATATTTCCATGTTCATAGAGTTGGCGGTGTAGATATTTCCATGTTTATGCAGATAGAGGTATAGATATTTCCATGTTTATACATATGGTGCTGTAGATATTTCCATGTTTATAGAGATGGCAGTCTAGATATTTCCATGTTTATGGAGTCAGTGGTGTAGTTATTTCCAAGTTTATAGAGACAGAGTTGTAGATATTTCCATGTTTATACAGATAGCGGTGAAGATATTTCCATGTTTATTCAGATAGCTGTGTAGATATTTCCAGGTTTATACAGATAGCGGTGTAAATATTTCCATGTTTATAAAGATAGTGGTGTAGATATTACCAATTTTATACAGATAGCGGTGTAGATATTTCCATGTTCATACAGATAGCGGTGTAGATATTTCCATGTTCATACAGATAGCGGTGTACATATTTCCATGTTCATACCAAAAGCGGTGTAGATATTTCCATGTTCATACAGTTAGCGGTGTAGATATTTCCATGTTCATACAGATGGCGGTGTAGATATTTCCATGTTCCTACAGATGGCGCTGTAGATATTTCCATGTTCGTACAGATGGCGGTGTAGATATTTCCATGTTTATAGAGATGGCGGTGTAGATATTTCCATGTTTATGCAGATAGCGGTATAGATATTTCCATGTTAATACAGATGGTGGTGTAGATATTTCCATATTTATAGAGATGGCGGTCTAGATATTTCCATGTTTACAGAGATAGTGGTGTAGTTATTTCCAAGTTTATACAGACAGCGTTGTAGATATTTCCATGTTTATACAGATAGCGGTGAAGATATTTCCATGTTTATACAGATAGCGGTGTTGATATTTCCATGTTTGTACAGATAGCAGTGTAGATATTTCCATGTTTATAGAGATAGTGGTGTAGATAGTTTCAATTTTATACCGAGAGCAGTGTAGATATTTCCAAGTTCATACAGATAGCGGTGTAGATATTTCCACGTTTATGCAGATGGCGGTGCAGATATTTCCATGTTCATACAGATGGCGGTGTAGATATTTCCATGTTCATACAGATGGCGGTGTAGATATTTCCATGTTCATACAAATGGCGGTGTAGATATTTCCATGTTCATAGAGATGACGGTGTAGATATTTCCATGTTTATACAGATAGCAGTGTAGTTATTTCCATGTTTATAGAGATAGCAGTGTAGATATTTCCATTGATATACAGATAGCTGTGTAGATATTTGTATGTTCATACAGATAGCTGTGTAGATATTTCCACGTTCGTACAGATAGCGGTGTAGATATTTCCATGTTCATACAGATAGCGGTGTAGATATTTCCATGTTCCTACAGATAGCGGTGTAAATATTTCCATGTTCATACAGATAACGGTGTAGATATTTCCAAGTTCATTCAGATAGCGATGTAGATATTCCCATGTTCATACAGATGGCGGTGTAGATATTTACATGTTCATACAGATGGCGGTGTAGATATTTCAATGTTCACAGAGATGGCAGTGTAGATATTTCCATGTTCATACAAATGGCGTTGTAGGTATTTCCAAATTCATAGAGATGTCGCTGTAGATATTTCCATGTTTATACAGATAGCAGTGTAGTTATTTCCATTTTTATAGAGATAGCAGTGTAGATATTTTCATTGATATACAGATAGCTGTGTAGATATTTGCATGTTCATACAGATAGTAGTGTAGATATTTCCATGTTCATACAGATAGCGGTGTAGATATTTCCATGTTCATACAGATAGCGGTGTAGATATTTCTCTGTTCATACAGATAGCGCTGTAGATATTTCCATGTTCATACAGTTAGCGGTGTAGATATTTCCATGTTCATACAGATGGCGGTGAAGATATTTACATGTTCATACAGATGGCGGTGCAGATATTTCCATGTTCGTACGGGTGGCAGTGTAGATATTTCCATGTTCATACAGGTGGCGGTGTATATATTTCCATGTTTATACAGATAGCAGTGTAGTTATTTCCATGTTTATAGAGATAGCAGTGTAGTTATTTCCATTGTTATACAGATAGCTGTGTAGATATTTCCATGTTCATACAGATAGCGGTGTAGATATTTCCATGTTCATACAGATAACGGTGTAGATATTTCCATGTTCATACAGATAGCGGTGTAGATATTTCCATGTTCATACAGTTAGCGGTGTAGGTATTTCCATGTTTATGCAGATAGCGGTATAGATATTTCCATGTTTATACAGATGGTGGTGTAGATATTTCCATGTTTATAGAGATGGCGGTCTAGATATTTCCATGTTTACAGAGATAGTGGTGTAGTTATTTCCAAGTTGATAGAGACAGCGTTGAAGATATTTCCATGTTTATACAGATAGCGGTGAAGGTATTTCCATGTTTATACAGATAGCGGTTTAGATATTTCCATTTTTATACAGATAGCAGTGTAGATATTTCCATGTTTATAGAGATAGTGGTGTAGATAATTTCAATTTTATACAGAGAGCAGTGTAGATATTTCCAAGTTCATACAGATAGCGATGTAGATATTTCCACGTTTATAGAGATGGCGGTGTAGGTATTTCCATGTTCATACAGATGGCGGTTTAGATATTTCCATGTTTATAGGGATGGCGGTGTAGATATTTTCATGTTTACACAGATGGCGGTGTAGATATTTCCATGATTACACATATAGCGGTGTAGACATTTCCATGTTTATACAGATAGCGGTGTGGATATTTCCATGTTTATGCAGATTGCGGTGTAGATATTTCCACGTTTATACAGATAGCGGTGCGGATATTTCCATGTTTATACAGATAGTTGGGCGGATATTTCCATGTTTATACAGATAGCGGTGTAGATATTTCCATCTTAATACAGATGGCGGTGTAGATATGTCCATGTTTGACCAGATGGCGGTGTAGATATTTCCATGTTCATACAGATGGCGGTGTAGATATTTTGAAGTTTATAGAGATAGCGCTGTAGTTATTTCCATATTTATAGAGAAATCTGTGTAGATATGTCCATGTATATTCAGATAGCTGTGTAGATATTTCCATGTTCATGCAGATAGCGGTGTAGATATTTCAATGTTCATCCAGATGTCGGTGTACATATATCCATGTTCATACAGATGGCGGTGAAGATACTTCCACGTTCATACAGAAGGCAGTGTAGATAGTTCCATGTTCATACAAATGGCGGTATAGATATTTCCATGTTCATAGAGATGACGGTGTAGATATTTCCATGTTCATACAAATGGCGGTGTAGATATTTCCATGTTCATAGAGATGCCGGTGTAGATATTTCCATATTTATACAGATAGCAGTGTAGTTAATTCCTTGTTTATAGAGATAGCAGTGTAGATATTTCCATTGATATACAGATAGCTGTGTAGATATTTGCATGTTCATACAGATAGCGGTGTAGATATTTCGATGTTCATACAGGTTGCGGTGTAGATATTTCCATGTTCATACAGATAGCGGTGTAGATATTTCGAAGTTCATACAGATAGCGGTGTAGATATTTCCATGTTCAAACAGATGGCGGTGTAGATATTTCCATGTTCATAGAGATGGTGGTGTAGGTATTTCCATGTTCATACAGATGGCGGTGTAGATATTTCGAAGTTTATAGAGATAGCGCTGTAGTTATTTCCATATTTATAGAGAAATCTGTGTAGATACTTCCATGTATATTCAGATAGCTGTGTAGATATTTCCATGTTCATGCAGATAGCGGTGTAGATATTTCCATGTTCATCCAGATGTCGGTGTACATATATCCATGTTCATACAGATGGCGGTGAAGATACTTCCATGTTAATACAGATGGCGGTGTAGATAGTTCCATGTTCATACAAATGGCGGTGTAGATATTTCCATGTTCATAGAGATGGCGGTGTAGATATTTCCATGTTCATACAAATGGCGGTGTAGATATTTCCATGTTCATAGAGATGGCGGTGTAGATATTTCCATGTTTATACAGATAGCTGTGTAGTTATTTCCATGTTTATAGAGATAGCAGTGTAGATATTTCCATTGATATACAGATAGCTGTGTAGATATTTGCATGTTCATACAGATAGCGGTGTAGATATTTCCATGTTCGTTCAGATAGCGGTGTAGATATTTCCATGTTCATACAGATAGCGGTGTAGATATTTCCATGTTCATACAGATAACGGTGTAGATATTTCCATGTTCATACCAGTAGCGGTGTAGATATTTCCATGGTCATACATTCAGCGGTGTAGATATTTCCATGTTCATACAGATGGCGGTGTAGATATTTCCATGTTCAGATAGCGGTGCAGATATTTCGATGTTCATTCAGTTAGCGGTGTAGATATTTCCATGGTCATACAGATGGCGTTGCAGATATTTACATGTTCATGCAGATGGCGGTGTAGATATTTCCATGTTCGTACGGATGGCAGTGTAGATATTTCCATGTTCATACAGGTGGCGGTGTAGATATTTCCATGTTTATACAGATAGCAGTGTGGTTATTTCCATGTTTATAGAGATTGCAGTGTAGATATTTCCATTGATATACAGATAGCTGTGTAGATATTTGCATGTTCATACAGATAGCGGTGTAGATATTTCCATGTTCATACAGATAGCAGTGTAGATATTTCCATGATCATACGGATAGCGGTGTAGATATTTCCATGTTCATAGAGGTAACGGTGTAGATATTTCCATGTTCATACAGATAGCGTTGTAGATATTTCCATGTTCATACAGATAGCGGTGTAGATATTTCCATGTTCATACAGATAGCGGTGTAGATATTTCCAGGTTCATACACTTAGCGATGTAGATATTTCCATGTTCATACAGATGGCGGTGTAGATATTTACATGTTCATACAGATGGCGGTGTAGATATTTCCATGTTCATACAGATAGCGGTGTAGATATTTCCATGTTCATACAGATACCGGTGTAGATATTTCGAAGTTTATAGAGATAGCGCTGTAGATATTTCCATATTTACAGAGAAATCTGAGTAAATATTTCCATGTATATTCAGATAGCTGTGTAGATATTTCCATGATCATGGAGATAGCGGTGTAGATATTTCCATGTTCATCCAGATGCCGGTGTACATATATCCATGTTCATACAGATGGCGGTGAAGATATTTCCATGTTCATACAGACGGCCGTGTAGATATTTCCATGTTCATACAAATGGCGGTGTAGATATTTCCATGTTCATAGAGATGGCGGTGTAGATATTTCCATGTTCATACAAACGGCGGTGTAGATATTTCCATGTTCATCGAGATGGCGGTGAAGATATTTCCATGTTTATACAGATAGCAGTGTAGTTATTTCCATGTTTAAAGAGATAGCAGTGTAGATATTTACATTGATATACAGACAGCTGTGCAGATATTTGCATGTTCATACAGATAGCGGTGTAGATATTTCCATGTTCATACAGATAGCGGTGTAAATATTTCCATGATCATACAGATAGCGGTGTAGATATTTCCATGTTCATACAGATAGCGGTGTTGATATTTCCATGTTCATACAGTTAGCGGCGTAGATATTTCCATGTTCATACAGATGGCGGTGTAGATATTTACATGTTCATACAGATGGCGGTGTAGATAATTCCATGTTCATACAGTTAGCGGTGTAGATATTTCCATGTTCATACAGATGGCGGTGCAGATATTTACATGGTCATAGAGATGGCGGTGTACATATTTCCATGTTCATACAGATAGCAGTGTAGATATTTCCATGTTCATACCGATGGCGGTGTAGATATTTCCATGTTCATACAGATAGCGGTGTAGATATTTCCATGTTCATACAGTTAGCGGTGTAGATGTTTCCATGTTCATACTGATGGCGGTGTAGATGTTTACAAGTTCATATACATGGCGGTGTAGATATTTCCATGTTCATACAGATAGCGGTGTAGATATTTCCATGTTCATAAAGATGGCGGTGTAGATATTTACAAGTTAATACAGATGGCAGTGTAGATATTTCCATGTTCATCGAGATGGCGGAGTAGATATTTCCATGTTTATACAGATAGCAGTGTAGTTATTTCCATGTTTATAGAGATAGCAGTGTAGATATTTCCATTGATATACAGACAGCTGTGTAGATATCTGCATGTTCATACAGATAGCGGTGTAGATATTTCCATGTTCATACTGAGAGCGGTGTAGATATTTCCATGTTCATACAGATAGCGGTGTAGATATTTCCATGTTCATACAGATAGCGGTGTAGATATATCCATGTTCATACAGATAGCGGTGTACATATTTCCATGTTCATACCAAAAGCGGTGTAGATATTTCCATGTTCATACAGTTAGCGGTGTAGATATTTCCATGTTCATACAGATGGCGGTGTAGATATTTCCATGTTCCTACAGATGGTGCTGTAGATATTTCCATGTTCGTACAGATGGCGGTGTAGATATTTCCATGTTCATAGAGATGGCGGTGTAGATATTTCCATGTTTATGCAGATAGCGGTATAGATATTTCCATGTTAATACAGATGGTGGTGTAGATATTTCCATATTTATAGAGATGGCGGTCTAGATATTTCCATGTTTACAGAGATAGTGGTGTAGTTATTTCCAAGTTTATACAGACAGCGTTGTAGATATTTCCATGTTTATACAGATAGCGGTGAAGATATTTCCATGTTTATACAGATAGCGGTGTAGATATTTCCATGTTTGTACAGATAGCAGTGTAGATATTTCCATGTTTATAGAGATAGTGGTGTAGATAGTTTCAATTTTATACCGAGAGCAGTGTAGATATTTCGAAGTTCATACAGATAGCGGTGTAGATATTTCCACGTTTATGCAAATGGCTGTGCAGATATTTCCATGTTCATACAGATGGCGGTGTAGATATTTCCATGTTCATACAGATGGCGGTGTAGATATTTCCATGTTCATACAAAGGGCGGTGTAGATATTTCCATGTTCATAGAGATGACGGTGTAGATATTTCCATGTTTATACAGATAGCAGTGTAGTTATTTCCATGTTTATAGTGATAGCAGTGTAGATATTTCCATTGATATACAGATAGCTGTGTTGATATTTGTATGTTCATACAGATAGCTGTGTAGATATTTCCATGTTCGTACAGATAGCGGTGTAGATATTTCCATGTTCATACAGATAGAGGTGTAGATATTTCCATGTTCCTACAGATAGCGGTGTAAATATTTCCATCTTCATACAGATAACGGTGTAGATATTTCCAAGTTCATACAGATAGCGGCGTAGATATTCCCATGTTCATACAGATGGCGGTGTAGATATTTACATGTTCATACAGATGGCGGTGTAGATATTTCCATGTTCACAGAGATGGCAGTGTAGATATTTCCATGTTCATACAAATGGCGGTGTAGGTATTTCCATGTTCATAGAGATGGCGCTGTAGATATTTCCATGTTTATACAGATAACAGTGTAGTTATTTCCATTTTTATAGAGATAGCAGTGTAGATATTTTCATTGATATACAGATAGCTGTGTAGATATTTGCATGTTCATACAGATAGCGGTGTAGATATTTCCATGTTCATACAGATAGCGGTGTAGATATTTCCATGTTCATACAGAGAGCGGTGTAGATATTTCTCTGTTCATACAGATAGCGCTGTAGATATTTCCATGTTCATACAGTTAGCGGTGTAGATATTTCCATGTTCATACAGATGGCGGTGAAGCTATTTACATGTTCATACAGATAGCGCTGTAGATATTTCCATGTTCATAGAGATGGCGGTGTAGATATTTCCATGTTTATGCAGATAGCGGTATAGATATTTCCATGTTTATACAGATGGTGCTGTAGATATTTCCATGTTTATAGAGATGGCAGTCTAGATATTTCCATGTTTATAGAGACAGTGGTGTAGTTATTTTCAAGTTTATAGAGACAGCGTTGTAGATATTTCCATGTTTACACAGATAGCGGTGAAGGCATTTCCATGTTTACACAGATAGCGGTGTGGATATTTCCATGTTTATGCAGATAGCAGTGTAGATATTTCCATGTTTATACAGATAGCGGTGCGGATATTTCCATGTTTATACAGATAGTTGGGCAGATATTTCCATGTTTATACAGATAGCGGTGTAGATATTTCCATCTTAATACTGATGTCGGTGTAAATATGTCCATGTTCATACAGATGGCAGTGTAGATATTTACATGTTCATACAGATGGCGGTGTAGATATTTCCATGTTCGTACGGATGGCAGTGTAGATATTTCCATCTTCATACAGATGGCGGTGTAGATATTTCGAAGTTTATAGAGATAGCGCTGTAGTTATTTCCATATTTATAGAGAAATCTGTGTAGATATTTCGAAGTTTATAGAGATAGCGCTGTAGTTATTTCCATATTTATAGAGAAATCTGTGTTGATATTTCCATGTATATTCAGATAGCTGTGTAGATATTTCCATGTTCATGCAGATAGCGGTGTAGGTATTTCCATGTTCATCCAGATGCCAGTGCACATATATCCATGTTCATACAGATGGCGGTGAAGATATTTCCATGTTTATACAGATAGCGGTGTAGATATTTCAATGTTTATACAGATAGCAGGGTAGATATATCCATGTTTATAGAGATAGTGGTGTAGATAATTTCAATTTTATACAGAGAGCAGTGTAGATATTTCCAAGTTCATACAGATAGCGGTGTAGATATTTCCACATTTATAGAGATAGCGGTGTAGATATTTCCATGTTCATACAGATGGCGGTTTAGATATTTCCATGTTTATAGGGATGGCGGTGTAGATATTTTCATGTTTACACAGATGGCGGTGTAGATATTTCCATGTTTACACAGATAGCGGTGTAGACATTTCCATGTTTCCACAGATAGCGGTGCGGTTATTTCCATGTTTATACAGATAGTGGTGGAGATATTTCCATGTTTATACAGATAGCGGTGTAGTTATTTCCATCTTATTACAGATGGCGGAGTAGATATGCCCATGTTCGTACAGATGGCGGTGTAGATATTTCCATGTTTATAGGGATGGCGGTGTAGATATTTTCATGTTTACACAGATGGCGGTGTAGATATTTCCATGTTTACACAGATAGCAGTGTAGACATTTCCATGTTTACACAGATTGCGGTGTGGATATTTCTATGTTTATGCAGATAGCAGTGTAGATATTTCCATGTTTATACAGATAGCGGTGCGGATATTTCCATGTTTATACAGATAGTTGGGCCGATATTTCCATGTTTATACCAATAGCGGTGTAGATATTTCCATCTTAATACAGATGGCGGTGTAGATATGTCCATGTTCATACAGATAGCAGTGTAGATATTTCCATGTTCATACATATAGCGGTGTAGGTATTTCCATGTTCATAGAGATGGTGGTTTAGATATTTCCATGTTTATACAGATAGCAGTGTAGATATTTCCATGTTTATAAAGATAGCAGTGTAGATATTTCCATTGATATACAGATAGCTGTGTAGATATTTGAATGTTCATACACATAGAGGTGTAGATATTTCCATGTTCATACAGATAGTGGTGTAGATATTTCCATGTTTGTACAGAGACCGGTGTAGGTGTTTCCATGTTCATACAGATAGCGGTATAGATATTTCCATGTTCATACAGATAGCGGTGTAGGTATTTCCCTGTTCATACAGTTAGCGGTGTAGATATCTCCATGTTCATACAGATGGCAGTGTAGATATTTACATGTTCATACAGATGGCGGTGTAGTTATTTCCATGTTCGTACGGATGGCAGTGTAGATATTTCCATGTTCCTACAGGTGGCGGTGTAGATATTTCCATGTTTACTCAGATAACAGTGTAGTTATTTCCATGTTTATAGAGATAGCAGTGTAGATATTTCCATTGTTATACAGATAGCTTTGTAGGTATTTGCATGTTCATACAGATAGCAGTTAGATATTTCCTTGTTCATACAGGTAGCGGTGTAGATATTTCCATGTTCATACAGATAGCGGTGTAGATAATTCCATGTTCATACAGATAGCGGTGTAGATATTTCCATGTTCATACAGATTGCGGTGTAGATATTTCCATGTTCATACAGATAGCGGTGTAGATATTTCCATGTTCATACAGATAGCGGTGTAGATATTTCCATGTTCTTACAGATAGCGGTGTAGATATTTCCATGTTCATTCAGTTATCGGTGTAGATATTTCCATGTTCATAGAGACGGTGGTGTAGATATTTCGATGTTTATGCAGATAGCGGTATAGATATTTCCATGTTTATACAGATGGTGGTGTAGGTATTTCCATGTTTATAGAGATGGCGGTCTAGATATTTCCATGTTTACAGAGATACTGGTGTAGTTATTTCCAAGTTTATAGAGACAGCATTGTAGATATTTCCATGTTTAAACAGATAGCGTTGAAGGTATTTCAATGTTTATACAGATAGCGGTGTAGATATTTCCATTTTTATACAGATAGCAGTGAAGATATTTCCATGTTTATAGAGATAGTGGTGTAGATAATTTCAATTTTATACCGAGAGCAGTGTAGATATTTCCAAGTTAATACAGATAGCGGTGTAGATATTTCCACGTTTATAGAGATGGCGGTGTAGATATTTCCATGTTCATACAGATGGCGGTGTAGATATTTCCACGTTCATACAAATGGCGGTGTAGATATTTCCATGTTCATAGAGATGGCAGGGTAGATATTTCCATGTTCATACAAATGGCGGTGTAGATATTTCCATGTTCATAGAGATGGCGGTGTAGATATTTCCATGTTTATACAGATAGCAGTGTAGTTATTTCCATGTTTATAGTGATAGCAGTGTAGATATTTCCATGTTCATACAGATAGCGGTGTAGATACTTCCATGTTCATAGAGATAGCGGTGTAGATATTTCCATGTTCATACAGATAGCGGTGCTGATATTTCCATGTTTATACAGGTAGCGGTGTAGATATTTCCATGTTTATACAGATAGCGGTGTAGATATTTCCAGGTTTATAAAGATAGCGGTGTAGATTTTTCCAAGTTTATACAGATAGCAGTGAAGATATCTCCATCTTAATACAGATGGCGGTGTAGATATTTAAATGTTCATACAGATGGCAGTGCAGATATTTCCATGTTCATACAGATGGCGGTGCAGATATTTCCATGTTTATAGACATAGCGGTTTAATTATTTCCATGTGTAAAGAGATAGGTTTGTAAATATTTCCATGTATATGCAGATAGCTGTGTAGATATTTCTATTTTCATGCAGATAGCGGTTTAGATATTTCCATGTTCATACATATAGCGGTGTAGATATTTCCATGTTTATACAGATAGTGGTGAAACGTATGCAAGTTTACACAGATAGCGGTGTAGATATTTCCATGTTCATACAGATCGCGGTGTAGATATTTCCATGTTCATCCAGATGGCTGTGTAGACATATCCATGTTCATACAGATGGCGGTGAAGATATTTCCATGATCATACAGATAGCGGTGTAGATATTTCCATGTTCATACAGATAGCGGTGTAGATATTTCCATGTTCATACAGATGGCTTTGAAGATATATCCATGTTCATACAGATGGCGGTGAATATATTTCCATGTTCATACAGGTAGCGTTGTAGATATTTCCATGTTCATACAGATAGCGGTGCAGATATTTCCATGTTCATACAGATAGCGGTGCTGATATTTCCATGTTTATACAGATAGCGATGTAGATATTTCAATGTTTATACAGATAGCGGTGTAGATATCTCCTTCTTAATACAGATGGCGGTGTACATATTTATATGTTCATACAGATGGCTGTGAAGATATTTCCATGTTCATACAGATGGCGGTGTAGATATTTCCATGTTCATACAGATAGCGGTGTAGTTATTTCCATGTGTAAAGAGATAGCTGTGTAGATATTTCCATGTATATGCAGATAGCTGTGTAGATATTTCCATTTTCATGCAGACAGCGGTGTAGATATTTCCATGTTCAAACAGATAGTGGTGTAGATATTTCCATGTTCATACAGATCGCGGTGTATATATATCCATGTTCATACAGATAGCGGTGTAGATATTTCCATGTTAATACAGATTGCGGTGTAGATATTTCCATGTTCATACAGATAGCGGTGCTGATATTTCCAAGTTTATACAGGTAGCGGTGTAGATATTTCCATCTTTATACACATAGCGGTGTAGATATTTCCATGTTTATACAGATAGCGTTGTAGATATTTCCATGTTTATACAGATAGCGGTGTAGATATCTCCATCTTAATACAGATGGCGGAGTAGATATTTCTATGTACTTACAGATGGCGGTGCAGATATTTCATTGTTCATACAGATAGCGGTGTAGTTATTTCCATGTGTAAAGAGATAGATGTGTAGATATTTCCATGTATATGCAGATAGCTGTGTAGATATTTCCATTTTCATTCAGATAGCGGTTTAGATATTTCCATGTTCAAACAGATATCGGTGTAGATATTTCCATGTTCATACAGATAGCGGTGTAGATATTTCCATGTTTATACAGGTAGCGCTGAAGATGTATGCATGTTTACACAGATAGCGGTGTAGATATTTCCATGTTCATACAGATAGCGGTGTAGATATTTCCATGTTCATCCAGATGGCTGAGTAGACATATCCATGTTCATACAGAGGGCGGTGAAGGTATTTCCATGTTCATACAGATAGCGGTGTAGATATTTCCATGTTCAAACCGATAGCGGTGTAGATATTTCCATGTTCATTTAGATAGAGGAGTAGATATTTCCATGTTCATACAGATAGCGGTGTAGATATTTCCATGTTCATACAGATAGCGGTGTAGATATTTCCAAGTTTATACAGACATCGGTGAAGATGTATGAATATTTCAACAGATAGCGTTGTGGAGATTTCCAAGTTCATCCAGAGGGCTGTGTAGATATATCCATGTTCATACAGATAGCGGTGTAGATGTTTCCATGTTCATACAGATAGCGGTGTAGTTATTTCCATGTGCAAAGAGATAGCTGTGTAGATATTTACATGTATATGCAGATAGCTGTGTAGATATTTCCATTGTCATGCAGATAGCTGTTTAGATATTTCCATGTGTATACAGATAGCGGTGAAGATATTTCCTTGTTTATACAGATAGTGGTGTAGATATTTCCATGTTTATGCAGATAGCGGTGTAGATATCTCCATCTTAATACAGATGGCGGTGTAGATTTTTATATGTTCATACAGATGGCGGTGCAGATATTTCCATGTTCATACAGATGGCGGTGTAGATATTTCCATGTTCTTACAGATAGCGCTGTAGTTATTTCCATGTGTAAAGAGATAGCTGTGTAGATATTTCCATGTATATGCAGATAGCAGTGTAGATATTTCCATTTTCAAGCAGATAGCGGTGTAGATATTTCCATGTTCAAACAGATAGTGGTGTAGATATTTCCATGTTCATACAGATAGCGGTATAGATATCTCCATGTTCATACAGATAGCGGTGTAGATATTTCCATGTTTATACAGACTGCGGTGAAGATGTATTCAAGTTTACACAGATATCGGTGTAGATATTTCCATGTTCATCCAGTTGGCTGTGTAGATATGTCCATGCTCATACAGATAGCTGTGTACATATTTCCATGTTCATACAGATAGCGGTGTAGATATTTCCATGTTCATCCAGATGGCTGTGTGGATATATCCATGTTCATACAGATAGCGGTGTAGATATTTCCATGTTCATACAGATAGCGGTGTAGATATTTCCATGTTCATACAGGTAGCGGTGAAGATATTTCCATGTTCATACAGATAGCGGTGCTGATATTTCCATGTTTATACAGGCAGCGGTGTAGATATTTCCATGTTTATACAGATAGCGGTGTAGATATCTCCATCTTAATTCAGATGGCGGTGTAGATATTTATATGTTCATACATATGGCGTTGCGGATATTTCCATGTTCATACAGATGGCAGTGTAGATATATCCATGTTTATAGATATAGCGGTGTAGTTATTTCCATGTGTAAAGAGATGGCTGTGTAGATATTTCCATGTATATGCAGATAGCTTTGTAGATATTTCCATTTTCATGCAGATAGCGTTGTAGATATTTACATGTTCAAACAGATAGCGGTGTAGAAATTTCCATGTTCATTCAGATATCTTTGTAGATATTTCCATGTTCATACAGATAGCGGTGTAGATATTTCCATTTTCATACAGATAGCGGTGTAGATATTTCCATGTTCATACAGATAGTGGTGCTGATATTTCCAAGTTTATACAGGTAGCGGTGTAGATATTTCCATGTTTATACAGATAGTGGTGTAGATATTTCCATGTTTATATGGATAGTAGTGTAGACATTTATATGTTTTTTCAGATAGCGGTGTAGATATCTCCATCTTAATACAGATGGCGGTGTAGATATTTACATGTTCTTACAGATGGCGGTGTAGATATTTCCATGTTCATACAGATAGCGCTGTAGTTATTTCCATGTGTAAAGAGATAGCTGTGTAGATATTTCCATGTATATGCAGATAGCTGTGGAGATATTTCCATTTTCATGCAGATAGCGGTGTATATATTTCCATGTTCAAACAGATAGCGGTGTAGATATTTCCATGTTCATACAGATAGCGGTGTAGATATTTCCATGTTTATACAGATCGCGGTGAAGATGTATGCATGTTTACACAGATAGCGGTGTGGATATTTCCAAGTTCATCCAGAGGGCTGTGTAGATATATCCATGTTCATACAGATAGCGGTGTAGATATTTCCATATTCATACAGATAGCGGTGTAGATATTTCCATGTTCATCCAGATGGCTGTGTAGATATATCCATGTTCATACAGATGGCGGTGAAGAAATTTCCATGTTCATACAGATAGCGGTGTAGCTATTTCCATGTTCATACTGATAGCGGTTTATGTATTTCCATGTTCATACAGATAGCGGTGTAGATATTTCCATGTTCATACAGATAGCGGTGTAGATATTTCCATGTTCATCCAGATGGCTGTGTAGATATATCCATGTTCATACAGAGGGCGGTGTAGATATTTCCATGTTCATAGAGATAGCGGTGTAGATATTTCCATGTTTATACAGATAGCGGTGTAGATATCTCCATCTTAATACAGATGGCGGTGTAGATATTTATATGTTCATACAGATGGCGGTGCAGATATTTCCATGTTCATACAGATAGCGGTGTAGATATTTCAATGTTTATAAAGATAGCGGTGAGGTTATATCCATGTGTAAAGAGATAGCTGTGTAGATATTTCCATGTATATGCAGATTGCTGTGTAGATATTTCCATTTTCATGCAGACAGCGGTGTAGATATTTCCATGTTCAAACAGATAGCGGTGTAGATATTTCCATGTTCATACATATAGCGGTGTAGATATTTCCATGTTCATACAGATAGCGGTGTAGATATTTCCATGTTCATACAGATAGCGGTGTAGATATTTCCATGTTCATACAGATAGCGGTGCTGTTATTTCCCTGTTTATACAGGTAGCGGTGTAGATATTTCCATGTTTATACAGATAGAGGTGTAGATATGTCCATGTTTATACAGATAGCGGTGTAGATATTTCCATGTTTATACAGATAGCTGTGTAGAAATCTCCATGTTAATACAGATGGCGGAGTAGATATTTATATGTTTATACAGATGGCGGTGCAGATATTTCCATGTTCATACAGATAGCGGTGTAGCTATTTCCATGTTCATACAGATAGCGGTGTAGATATTTCCATGTTCATCCAGATGGCTGCGTAGACATATCCATGTTCATACAGATGGCAGTGAAGATAATTCCACGTTTATACATCTAGCGGTGTAGCTATTTCCATGTTCATACAGATAGTGGTGTAGATATATCCATGTTCATACAGATAGTGGTGCTGATATTTCCATGTTTATACAGGTAGCGGTGCTGTTATTTCCATGTTTATACAGATAGCGGTGTAGATATTTCCATGTTTCTACAGATAGCGGTGTAGATATTTCTATGTTTATACACATAGCGCTGTAGATATTTCCATGTTTATACAGATAGCGGTGTAGATATCTCCATCTTAATACAGATGGCGGTGGAGATATTTATATGTTCACAGATGGCCGTGCAGATATTTCCATGTTCATACAGATAGAGGTGTAGTTATTTCCATGTGTAAAGAGATAGCTGTGTAGATATTTCCATGTATATGCAGATAGCTGTGTAGATATTTCCATTTTCATGCAGATAGCGGTTTAGATATTTCCATGTTCAAACAGATAGCGGTGTAGATATTTCCATGTTTATACAGATAGCGGTGAAGATGTACGCATGTTTACACACATAGTGGTGTAGATATTTCCATGTTCATACAGATAGCGGAGTAGATATTTCCATGTTCATCCAGATGGCTGTGTAGATATATCCATGTTCATACAGATAGCGGTGTAGATATTTCCATCTTCGTACACATAGCGGTGTAGATATTTCCATGTTCATACAGATAGCTGTGCTGATATTTCCATGTTTATACAGGTAGTGGTGTAGATATTTCCATCTTCATACAGATAGCTGTGTAGCTATTTCCATGTTCATACAGATAGCGGTGTAGATATTTCCATGTTCATCCAGATGGCTGTACAGATATATCCATGTTCATACAGATGGCGGTGAAGATAATTCCATGTTCATACAGATAGCGGTGTAGATATTTCCATGTTCATACAGATAGTGGTGTAGATATTTCCATGTTCATACAGATAGCGGTATAGCTATTTCCATGTTCATACAGATAGCGGTGTAGATATTTCCATGTTCATCCAGATGGCTGTGTAGATATATCCACGTTGAAACAGATGGCGTTGTAGATATTTCCATGTTCATACGGATAGCGGTGTAGATATTTCCAGGTTCATACAGATAGCGGTGTAGGTATTTCCATGTTCATACAGATAGAGGGGCTGATATTTCCATGTTCATACAGATAGCTGTGGTGATATTTCCATGTTTATACAGGTAGCGGTGTAGATACTTCCATGTTTATACAGATAGCGGTGTAGTTATTTCCATGTTTATACAGATAGCGGTGTAGATATTTCCATGTTTATACTGATAGCGGTGTAGATATCTCCATCTTAATACAGATGGCCGTGTAGATATTTATATGTTCATAAAGATGGCGGTGCAGATATTTCCATGTTCATACAGATGGCGGTGTAGATATTTCCATGTTCATACAGATAGCGGTGTAGTTATTTCCATGTGTAAAGAGATAGCTGTGTAGATATTTCCATGTATATGCAGATAGCTCTGTAGATATTTCCATTTTCATGCAGATAGCGGTGTAGATATTTCCATGTTCAAACAGATAGCGGTGTAGATATTTCCATGTTCATACAGATAGCGGTGTAGATATTTCCATGTTTATACAGATAGCAGTGAAACGTATGCATGTTTACACAGATAGCGGTGTAGATATTTCCATGTTCATCCAGATGGCTGTGTAGACATATCCATGTTCATACAGATGGCGGTGAAGGTATTTCCATGTTCATACAGATAGCGGTGTAGATATTTCCATGTTCATACAGATAGCGGTGTAGATATTTCCATGTTCATCCAGATGGCTGTGTAGATATATCCATGTTCATACAGATGGCGGTGAAGAAATTTCCATGTCCATACAGATAGCGCTGTAGCTATTTCCATGTTCATACAGATAGCGGTGTATGTATTTCCAAGTTCATACAGATAGCGGTGTAGATATTTCCATGTTCATAGATAGCGGTGTAGATATTTCCATGTTCATCCAGATGGCTGTGTAGATATATCCATGTTCATACAGATGGCGGTGTAGATATTTCCATGTTCATAGAGATAGCGGTGTAGATATTTCCATGTTCATACAGATAGAGGGGCTGATATTTCCATGTTCATACAGATAGCGTTGCTGATATTTCCATGTTTATACAGGTAGTGGTGTAGATATTTCCATGTTTATACAGGTAGCAGTGTAGATATTTCCATGTTTATATAGATAGCGGTGTGGATATTTCCATGTTTATACAGATAGCGGTGTAGATATCTCCATCTTAATACAGATGGCGGTGTAGATAATTATATGTTCATTCAGATGGCGGTGCAGAAATTTCCATGTTCATACAGATGGCGGTGTAGATATTTCCATGTTCATACAGATAGCGTTGTAGTTATTTCCATGTGTAAAGAGATAGCTGTGTAGATATTTCCATGTATATGCAGATAGCTGTGTAGATATTTCTATTTTCATGCTGATAGCAGTTTAGATATTTCCATGTTCAAACATGTAGCGGTGTAGATATTTCCATGTTCATACAGATAACGTTGTAGATATTTCCATGCTTATACAGATTGCAGTGAAGATGTATGCATGTTTACACAGATAGCGGTGTAGATATTTCCATGTTCATGCAGATAGCGCTGTAGATATTTCCATGTTCATCCGGATTGCTGTGTAGATATATCCATGTTCATACAGAGAGCGGTGTAGATATTTCCATGTTCATACAGATAGAAGTGTAGATACTTCCATGTTCATACAGATAGCGGTGTAGCTATTTCCATGTTCATGCAGATAGCGGTGTAGATACTTCCATGTTCATAGAGATAGCGGTGTAGATATTCCCATGTTCATACAGATAGCGGTGCTGATTTTTCCATGTTTATACAGGTAGCGGTGTAGATATTTCCATGTTTATACAGATAGCGGTGTAGATATTTCCAGGTTTATAAAGATAGCGGTGTAGATATTTCCAAGTTTATACAGATAGCAGTGAAGATATCTCCATCTTAATACAGATGGCGGTGTAGATATTTATATGTTCATACAGATGGCAGTGCAGATATTTCCATGTTCATACAGATGGCAGTGCAGATATTTCCATGTTTATAGAGATAGCGGTTTAGTTATTTCCATGTGTAAGGAGATAGGTTTGTAGATATTTCCATGTATATGCAGATAGCTGAGTAGATATTTCTATTTTCATGCAGATAGCGGTTTAGATATTTCCATGTTCATACAGATAGCGGTGTAGATATTTCCATGTTTATACAAATAGCGGTGAAACGTATGCAAGTTTACACAGATAGCGGTGTAGATATTTCCATGTTCATACAGATCGCGGTGTAGATATTTCCATGTTCATCCAGATGGCTCTGTAGACATATCCATGTTCATACAGATGGCGGGAAGATATTTCCATGTTCATACAGATAGCGGTGTAGATATTTCCATGTTCATACAGATAGCGGTCTAGATATTTGCATGTTCATACAGATGGCTGTGTAGATATATCCATGTTCATACAGATGGCGGTGAATATATTTCCATGTTCATACAGATAGCGGTGTAGATATTTCCATGTTCATACAGATAGCGGTGCAGATATTTCCATGTTCATACAGATAGCGGTGCTGATATTTCCATGTTTATACAGATAGCGATGTAGATATTTCCATGTATATACAGATAGCGGTGTAGATATCTCCTTCTTAATACAGATGG
Organism: Gorilla gorilla gorilla; assembly: GCF_029281585.2. Taxonomy (NCBI): domain Eukaryota; kingdom Metazoa; phylum Chordata; class Mammalia; order Primates; family Hominidae; genus Gorilla; species Gorilla gorilla. The sequence continues at coordinate 243,963 of NC_073239.2, read as the reverse complement.
CGGTGTACATATTTATATGTTCATACAGATGGCTGTGAAGATATTTCCATGTTCATACAGATGGCGGTGTAGATATTTCCATGTTTATAGAGATAGCGGTGTAGTTATTTCCATGTGTAAAGAGATAGCTGTGTAGATATTTCCATGTATATGCAGATAGCTGTGTAGATATTTCCATTTTCATGCAGACAGCGGTGTAGATATTTCCATGTTCAAACAGATAGCGGTGTAGATATTTCCATGTTCATACAGATAGTGGTGTATATATATCCATGTTCATACAGATAGCGGTGTAGATATTTCCATGTTAATACTGATTGCGGTGTAGATATTTCCATGTTCATACAGATAGCGGTGCTGATATTTCCAAGTTTATACAGGTAGCGGTGTAGATATTTCCATGTTTATACAAATAGCGGTGTAGATATTTCCATGTTTATACAGATAGCGTTGTAGATATGTCCATGTTTATACAGATAGCGGTGTAGATATCTCCATCTTAATACAGATGGCGGAGTAGATATTTCTATGTACTTACAGATGGCGGTACAGATATTTCCATGTTCATACAGATAGCGGTGTAGTTATTTCCATGTGTAAAGAGATAGCTGTGTAGATATTTCCATGTATATGCAGATAGCTGTGTAGATATTTCCATTTTCATGCAGATAGCGGTTTAGATATTTCCATGTTCAAACAGATATCGGTGTAGATATTTCCATGTTCATACAGATAGCGGTGTAGATATTTCCATGTTTATACAGGTAGCGCTGAAGATGTATGCATGTTTACACAGATAGCGGTGTAGATATTTCCATGTTCATACAGATAGCGGTGTAGATATTTCCATGTTCATCCAGATGGCTGTGTAGATATATCCATGTTCATACAGATAGCGGTGTAGTTATTTCCATATTCGTACAGATAGTGGTGTAGATATTTCCATGTTCATACAGATAGCGGTGTAGCTATTTCCATGTTCATACAGATAGCAGTGTAGATATTTCCATGTTCGTACAGATAGCGGTGTATATATTTCCATGTTCATACAGATAGCTGTGCTGATATTTCCATGTTTATACAGGTAGCGGTGTAGATATTTCCATCTTTATACAGATAGCGGTGTAGATATTTCCATGTTTATACAGATAGCGGTGTAGATATTTCCAGGTTTATACAGATAGAGGTGTAGATATCTGCTTCTTAATACAGATGGCGGTGTAGATATTTATATGTTCATACAGATGGCGGGGCAGATATTTCCATGTTCATACAGATAGCGGTGTAGATATTTCCATGTTTATAGAGATAGCGGTGAGGTTATATCCATGTGTAAAGAGATAGCTGTGTAGATATTTCCATGTATATGCAGATAGCTGTGTAGATATTTCCATTTTCATGCAGACAGCGGTGTAGATATTTCCATGTTCAAACAGATAGCGGTGTAGATATTTCCATGTTCATACATATAGCGGTGTAGATATTTCCATGTTCAAACAGATAGCGGTGTAGATATTTCCATGTTCATACAGATAGCGGTGAAGATGTATGCATGTTTACACACATAGTGGTGTAGGTATTTCCATGTTCATACAGATAGCGGTGTAGATATTTCCATGTTCATCCAGATGGCTGTGTAGATATATCCATGTTCATACAGATGGCGGTGTAGATATATCCATGTTCATACAGATAGTGGTGTAGATATTTCCATGTTCAAACAGATAGCGGTGTAGCTATTTCCATGTTCATACAGATAGCGGTGTAGATATTTCCATCTTCGTACACATAGCGGTGTAGATATTTCCATGTTCATACAGATAGCTGTGATGATATTTCCAGGTCTATACAGGTAGCGGTGTAGATATTTCCATGTTCATACAGATAGCTGTGTAGCTATTTCCATGTTCATACAGATAGTGGTGTAGATATTTCCATGTTCATTCAGATGGCTGTACAGATATATCCATGTTCCTACAGATGGCGGTGAAGATAAATCCATGTTCATACAGATAGCGGTGTAGATATTTCCATGTTCATACAGATAGTGGTGTAGATATTTCCATGTTCATACAGATAGCGGTGTAGCTATTTCCATGTTCATACAGATAGTGGTGTAGATATTTCCATGTTCATCCAGATGGCTGTGTAGATATATCCATGTTCAAACAGATGGCGTTGTAGATATTTCCATGTTCATACGTATAGCAGTGTAGATATTTCCATGTTCATACATATAGCGGTGTAGGTATTTCCATGTTCATACAGATAGAGGGGCTGATATTTCCATGTTCATACAGATAGCGGTGCTGATATTTCCATGTTTATACAGGTAGCGGTGTAGATATTTCCATGTTTATACAGATAGCGGTGTATTTATTTCCATGTTTATGCAGATAGCGGTGTAGATATTTCCATGTTTATACTGATAGCGGTGTAGATATCTCCATCTTAATACAGATGGCGGTGTAGATATTTATATGTTCATACAGATGGCGGTGCAGATATTTCCATGTTCATACAGATGGCGGTGTAGATATTTCCATGTTCATACAGATAGCGGTGTAGTTATTTCCATGTGTAAAGAGATATCTGTGTAGATATTTCCATGTATATGCAGATAGCTCTGTAGATATTTCCATTTTCATGCAGATAGCGGTGTATATATTTCCATGTTCAAACAGATAGCGGTGTAGACATTTCCATGTTCATTCAGATAGCGGTGAAGATATTTCCATGTTTATACAGATTGCGGTGAAGATGTATGCATATTTACACAATTAGCGGTGTAGATATTTCCATGTTCATACAGATAGCGTTGTAGATATTTCCATGTTCATTCAGATGGCTGTGTAGACATATCCATGTTCATACAGATAGCGCTGTAGATATTTCCATGTTCATACAGATAGAGGTGTAGATATTTCCATGTTCGTACAGATAGCGGTGTGGCTATTTCCATGTTCATGCAGATAGCGGTGTAGATAATTCCATGTTCATAGAGATAGCGGTGTAGATATTTCCATGTTCATACAGATAGCTGTGCTGATATTTCCATGTTTATACAGATAGCGGTTTAGATATTTCCAGGTTTATAAAGATAGCGGTGTAGATATTTCCAAGTTTATACAGATAGCAGTGAAGATATCTCCATCTTAATACAGATGGCGGTGTAGATATTTAAATGTTCATACAGATGGCAGTGCAGATATTTCCATGTTCATACAGATGGCGGTGCAGATATTTCCATGTTTATAGACATAGCGGTTTAGTTATTTCCATGTGTAAAGAGATAGGTTTGTAGATATTTCCATGTATATGCAGATAGCTGTGTAGATATTTCTATTTTCATGCAGATAGCGGTTTAGATATTTCCATGTTCATACATATAGCGGTGTAGATATTTCCATGTTTATACAGATAGCGGTGAAACGTATGCAAGTTTACACAGATAGCGGTGTAGATATTTCCATGTTCATACAGATCGCGGTGTAGATATTTCCATGTTCATCCAGATGGCTGTGTAGACATATCCATGTTCATACAGATGGCGGTGAAGATATTTCCATGATCATACAGATAGCGGTGTAGATATTTCCATGTTCATACAGATAGCGGTGTAGATATTTCCATGTTCATACAGATGGCTTTGTAGATATATACATGTTCATACAGATGGCGGTGAATATATTTCCATGTTCAAACAGGTAGCGTTGTAGATATTTCCATGTTCATACAGATAGCGGTGCAGATATTTCCATGTTCATACAGATAGCGGTGCTGATATTTCCATGTTTATACAGATAGCGATGTAGATATTTCAATGTTTATACAGATAGCGGTGTAGATATCTCCTTCTTAATACAGATGGCGGTGTACATATTTATATGTTCATACAGATGGCTGTGAAGATATTTCCATGTTCATACAGATGGCGGTGTAGATATTTCCATGTTCATACAGATAGCGGTGTAGTTAATTCCATGTGTAAAGAGATAGCTGTGTAGATATTTCCATGTATATGCAGATAGCTGTGTAGATATTTCCATTTTCATGCAGACAGCGGTGTAGATATTTCCATGTTCAAACAGATAGTGGTGTAGATATTTCCATGTTCATACAGATCGTGGTGTATATATATCCATGTTCATACAGATAGCGGTGTAGATATTTCCATGTTAATACAGATTGCGGTGTAGATATTTCCATGTTCATACAGATAGCGGTGCTGATATTTCCAAGTTTATACAGGTAGCGGTGTAGATATTTCCATGTTTATACAAATAGCGGTGTAGATATTTCCATGTTTATACAGATAGCGTTGTAGATATTTCCATGTTTATACAGATAGCGGTGTAGATATCTCCATCTTAATACAGATGGCGGAGTAGATATTTCTATGTACTTACAGATGGCGGTGCAGATATTTCATTGTTCATACAGATAGCGGTGTAGTTATTTCCATGTGTAAAGAGATAGCTGTGTAGATATTTCCATGTATATGCAGATAGCTGTGTAGATATTTCCATTTTCATTCAGATAGCGGTTTAGATATTTCCATGTTCAAACAGATATCGGTGTAGATATTTCCATGTTCATACAGATAGCGGTGTAGATATTTCCATGTTTATACAGGTAGCGCTGAAGATGTATGCATGTTTACACAGATAGCGGTGTAGATATTTCCATGTTCATACAGATAGCGGTGTAGATATTTCCATGTTTATAGAGATAGCGCTGTAGTTATTTCCATGTGTAAAGAGATAGCTGTGTAGATATTTCCATGTATATGCAGATAGCTGTGTAGATATTTCCATTTTCATGCAGACAGCGGTGTAGATATTTCCATGTTCAAACAGATAGCGGTGAAGATATTTCCATGTTCATACATATAGCGGTGTAGATATTTCCATGTTCAAACAGATAGCGGTGTAGATATTTCCATGTTCATACAGATAGCGGTGAAGATGTATGCATGTTTACACACATAGTGGTGTAGGTATTTCCATGTTCATACAGATAGCGGTGTAGATATTTCCATGTTCATCCAGATGGCTGTGTAGATATATCCATGTTCATACAGATGGCGGTGTAGATATATCCATGTTCATACAGATAGTGGTGTAGATATTTCCATGTTCAAACAGATAGCGGTGTAGCTATTTCCATGTTCATACAGATAGCGGTGTAGATATTTCCATCTTCGTACACATAGCGGTGTAGATATTTCCATGTTCATACAGATAGCTGTGATGATATTTCCAGGTCTATACAGGTAGCGGTGTAGATATTTCCATGTTCATACAGATAGCTGTGTAGCTATTTCCATGTTCATACAGATAGTGGTGTAGATATTTCCATGTTCATTCAGATGGCTGTACAGATATATCCATGTTCATACAGATGGCGGTGAAGATAATTCCATGTTCATACAGATAGCGGTGTAGATATTTCCATGTTCATACAGATAGTGGTGTAGATATTTCCATGTTCATACAGATAGCGGTGTAGCTATTTCCATGTTCATACAGATAGTGGTGTAGATATTTCCATGTTCATCCAGATGGCTGTGTAGATATATCCATGTTCAAACAGATGGCGTTGTAGATATTTCCATGTTCATACGTATAGCAGTGTAGATATTTCCATGTTCATACATATAGCGGTGTAGGTATTTCCATGTTCATACAGATAGAGGGGCTGATATTTCCATGTTCATACAGATAGCGGTGCTGATATTTCCATGTTTATACAGGTAGCGGTGTAGATATTTCCATGTTTATACAGATAGCGGTGTATTTATTTCCATGTTTATGCAGATAGCGGTGTAGATATTTCCATGTTTATACTGATAGCGGTGTAGATATCTCCATCTTAATACAGATGGCGGTGTAGATATTTATATGTTCATACAGATGGCGGTGCAGATATTTCCATGTTCATACAGATGGCGGTGTAGATATTTCCATGTTCATACAGATAGCGGTGTAGTTATTTCCATGTGTAAAGAGATATCTGTGTAGATATTTCCATGTATATGCAGATAGCTCTGTAGATATTTCCATTTTCATGCAGATAGCGGTGTATATATTTCCATGTTCAAACAGATAGCGGTGTAGACATTTCCATGTTCATTCAGATAGCGGTGAAGATATTTCCATGTTTATACAGATTGCGGTGAAGATGTATGCATATTTACACAGATAGCGGTGTAGATATTTCCATGTTCATACAGATAGCGTTGTAGATATTTCCATGTTCATTCAGATGGCTGTGTAGACATATCCATGTTCATACAGATAGCGCTGTAGATATTTCCATGTTCATACAGATAGAGGTGTAGATATTTCCATGTTCGTACAGATAGCGGTGTGGCTATTTCCATGTTCATGCAGATAGCGGTGTAGATAATTCCATGTTCATAGAGATAGCGGTGTAGATATTTCCATGTTCATACAGATAGCTGTGCTGATATTTCCATGTTTATACAGATAGCGGTTTAGATATTTCCAGGTTTATAAAGATAGCGGTGTAGATATTTCCAAGTTTATACAGATAGCGGTGAAGATATCTCCATCTTAGTACAGATGGCGGTGTAGATATTTATATGTCCATACAGATGGCAGTGCAGATATTTCCATGTTCATACAGATGGCGGTGTAGATATTTCCATGTTTATAGAGATAGCGGTGTAGTTATTTCCATGTGTAAAGAGATAGGTTTGTAGATATTTCCATGTATATGCAGATAGCTGTGTAGATATTTCTATTTTCATGCAGATAGTGGTTTAGATATTTCCATGTTCAAACAGATAGCGGTGTAGATATTTCCATGTTCATACAGCTGGCGGTGTAGATATTTCCATGTTTATACAGATAGCGGTGAAACGTATGCATGTTTACACAGATAGCGGTGTAGATTTTTCCATGTTCATCCAGATGACTGTGTAGACATATCCATGTTCATACAGATGGCGGTGAAGGTATTTCCATGTTCATACAGATAGCGGTGTAGATATTTCCATGTTCATTCAGATAGCGGTGTAGATATTTCCATGTTCATCCAGATGGCTGTGTAGATATATCCATGTTCATACAGATGGCGGTGAAGAAATTTCCATGTCCATACAGATAGCGGTGTAGCTATTTCCATGTCCATACAGACAGCGGTGTATGTATTTCCAAGTTCATACAGATAGCGGTGTAGATATTTCCATGTTCATACAGATAGCGGTGTAGATATTTCCATGTTCATCCAGATGGCTGTGTAGATATATCCATGTTCATACAGATGGCGGTGTAGATATTTCCATGTTCATAGAGATAGCGGTGTAGATATTTCCATGTTCATACAGATAGAGGGGCTGATATTTCCATGTTCATACAGATAGCGGTGCTGATATTTCCATGTATATACAGGTAGTGGTGTAGATATTTCCATGTTTATACATGTAGCCGTGTAGATATTTCCATGTTTATACAGATAGCGGTGTGGATATTTCCATGTTTATACAGATAGCGATGTAGATATTTCAATGTTTATACAGATAGCGGTGTAGATATCTCCTTCTTAATACAGATGGCGGTGTACATATTTATATGTTCATACAGATGGCTGTGAAGATATTTCCATGTTCATACAGATGGCGGTGTAGATATTTCCATGTTCATACAGATAGCGGTGTAGTTAATTCCATGTGTAAAGAGATAGCTGTGTAGATATTTCCATGTATATGCAGATAGCTGTGTAGATATTTCCATTTTCATGCAGACAGCGGTGTAGATATTTCCATGTTCAAACAGATAGTGGTGTAGATATTTCCATGTTCATACAGATCGTGGTGTATATATATCCATGTTCATACAGATAGCGGTGTAGATATTTCCATGTTAATACAGATTGCGGTGTAGATATTTCCATGTTCATACTGATAGCGGTGCTGATATTTCCAAGTTTATACAGGTAGCGGTGTAGATATTTCCATGTTTATACAAATAGCGGTGTAGATATTTCCATGTTTATACAGATAGCGTTGTAGATATTTCCATGTTTATACAGATAGCGGTGTAGATATCTCCATCTTAATACAGATGGCGGAGTAGATATTTCTATGTACTTACAGATGGCAGTGCAGATATTTCATTGTTCATACAGATAGCGGTGTAGTTATTTCCATGTGTAAAGAGATAGCTGTGTAGATATTTCCATGTATATGCAGATAGCTGTGTAGATATTTCCATTTTCATTCAGATAGCGGTTTAGATATTTCCATGTTCAAACAGATATCGGTGTAGATATTTCCATGTTCATACAGATAGCGGTGTAGATATTTCCACGTTTATACAGGTAGCGCTGAAGATGTATGCATGTTTACACAGATAGCGGTGTAGATATTTCCATGTTCATACAGATAGCGGTGTAGATATTTCCATGTTTATAGAGATAGCGCTGTAGTTATTTCCATGTGTAAAGAGATAGCTGTGTAGATATTTCCATGTATATGCAGATAGCTGTGTAGATATTTCCATTTTCATGCAGACAGCGGTGTAGATATTTCCATGTTCAAACAGATAGCGGTGAAGATATTTCCATGTTCATACATATAGCGGTGTAGATATTTCCATGTTCAAACAGATAGCGGTGTAGATATTTCCATGTTCATACAGATAGCGGTGAAGATGTATGCATGTTTACACACATAGTGGTGTAGGTATTTCCATGTTCATACAGATAGCGGTGTAGATATTTCCATGTTCATCCAGATGGCTGTGTAGATATATCCATGTTCATACAGATGGCGGTGAAGTAATTTCCATGTCCATACAGATAGCGGTGTAGCTATTTCCATGTCCATACAGACAGCGGTGTATGTATTTCCAAGTTCATACAGATAGCGGTGTAGATATTTCCATGTTCATACAGATAGCGGTGTAGATATTTCCATGTTCATCCAGATGGCTGTGTAGATATATCCATGTTCATACAGATGGCGGTGTAGATATTTCCATGTTCATAGAGATAGCGGTGTAGATATTTCCATGTTCATACAGATAGAGGGGCTGATATTTCCATGTTCATACAGATAGCGGTGCTGATATTTCCATGTATATACAGGTAGTGGTGTAGATATTTCCATGTTTATACATGTAGCCGTGTAGATATTTCCATGTTTATACAGATAGCGGTGTGGATATTTCCATGTTTATACAGATAGCGGTGTAGATATCTCCATCTTAATACAGAAGGCGGTGTAGATAATTATATGTTCATTCAGATGGCGGTGCAGATATTTCCATGTTCATACAGATGGCGGTGTAGATATTTCCATGTTCATACAGATAGCGGTGTAGTTATTTCCATGTGTAAAGAGATAGCTGTGTAGGTATTTCCATGTATATGCAGATAGCTGTGTAGATATTTCTATTTTCATGCTGATAGCGGTTTAGATATTTCCATGTTAAAACATATAGCAGTGTAGATATTTCCATGTTCATACAGATAACGTTGTAGATATTTCCATGCTTATACAGATTGCAGTGAAGATGTATGCATGTTTACACAGATAGCGGTGTAGATATTTCCATGTTCATGCAGATAGCGCTGTAGATATTTCCATGTTCCTCCAGATGGCTGTGTAGATATATCCATGTTCATACAGATAGCGGTGTAGATATTTCCATGTTCATACAGATAGAAGTGTAGATATTTCCATGTTCGTACAGATAGCGGTGTAGCTATTTCCATGTTCATGGAGATAGCGGTGTAGATACTTCCATGTTCATAGAGATAGCGGTGTAGATATTTCCATGTTCATACAGATAGCGGTGCTGATATTTCCATGTTTATACAGGTAGCGGTGTAGATATTTCCATGTTTATACAGATAGCGGTGTAGATATTTCCAGGTTTATAAAGATAGCGGTGTAGATTTTTCCAAGTTTATACAGATAGCAGTGAAGATATCTCCATCTTAATACAGATGGCGGTGTAGATATTTAAATGTTCATACAGATGGCAGTGCAGATATTTCCATGTTCATACACATGGCGGTGCAGATATTTCCATGTTTATAGACATAGCGGTTTAGTTATTTCCATGTGTAAAGAGATAGGTTTGTAGATATTTCCATGTATATGCAGATAGCTGTGTAGATATTTCTATTTTCATGCAGATAGCGGTTTAGATATTTCCATGTTCATACATATAGCGGTGTAGATATTTCCATGTTTATACAGATAGCGGTGAAACGTATGCAAGTTTACACAGATAGCGGTGTAGATATTTCCATGTTCATACAGATCGCGGTGTAGATATTTCCATGTTCATCCAGATGGCTGTGTAGACATATCCATGTTCATACAGATGGCGGTGAACATATTTCCATGATCATACAGATAGCGGTGTAGATATTTCCATGTTCATACAGATAGCGGTGTAGATATTTCCATGTTCATACAGATGGCTTTGAAGATATATCCATGTTCATACAGATGGCGGTGAATATATTTCCATGTTCATACAGGTAGCGTTGTAGATATTTCCATGTTCATACAGATAGCGGTGCAGATATTTCCATGTTCATACAGATAGCGGTGCTGATATTTCCATGTTTATACAGATAGCGATGTAGATATTTCAATGTTTATACAGATAGCGGTGTAGATATCTCCTTCTTAATACAGATGGCCGTGTACATATTTATATGTTCATACAGATGGCTGTGAAGATATTTCCATGTTCATACAGATGGCGGTGTAGATATTTCCATGTTCATACAGATAGCGGTGTAGTTATTTCCATGTGTAAAGAGATAGCTGTGTAGATATTTCCATGTATATGCAGATAGCTGTGTAGATATTTCCATTTTCATGCAGACAGCGGTGTAGATATTTCCATGTTCAAACAGATAGTGGTGTAGATATTTCCATGTTCATACAGATCGCGGTGTATATATATCCATGTTCATACAGATAGCGGTGTAGATATTTCCATGTTAATACAGATTGCGGTGTAGATATTTCCATGTTCATACAGATAGCGGTGCTGATATTTCCAAGTTTATACAGGTAGCGGTGTAGATATTTCCATGTTTATACACATAGCGGTGTAGATATTTCCATGTTTATACAGATAGCGTTGTAGATATTTCCATGTTTATACAGATAGCGGTGTAGATATCTCCATCTTAATACAGATGGCGGAGTAGATATTTCTATGTACTTACAGATGGCAGTGCAGATATTTCATTGTTCATACAGATAGCGGTGTAGTTATTTCCATGTGTAAAGAGATAGCTGTGTAGATATTTCCATGTATATGCAGATAGCTGTGTAGATATTTCCATTTTCATTCAGATAGCGGTTTAGATATTTCCATGTTCAAACAGATATCGGTGTAGATATTTCCATGTTCATACAGATAGCGGTGTAGATATTTCCATGTTTATACAGGTAGCGCTGAAGATGTATGCATGTTTACACAGATAGCGGTGTAGATATTTCCATGTTCATACAGATAGCGGTGTAGATATTTCCATGTTCATACAGATAGTGGTGTAGATATTTCCATGTTCATACAGATAGCGGTGTAGCTATTTCTATGTTCAAACAGATAGCGGTGTAGATATTTCTATCTTCATACACATAGCGGTGTAGATATTTCCATGTTCACACATATAGCTGTGCTGATATTTCCATGTTTATACAGGTAGCGGTGTAGATATTTCCATGTTCATACAGATAGCTGTGTAGCTATTTCCATGTTCATACAGATAGTGCTGTAGATATTTCCATGTTCATCCAGATGGCTGTACAGATATATCCATGTTCATACAGATTGCGGTGAAGATAATTCCATGTTCATACAGATAGCGGTGTAGATATTTCCTTGTTCATACAGATAGTGGTGTAGATATTTCCATGTTCATACAGATAGCGGTGTAGCTATTTCCATGTTCATACAGATAGCTCTGTAGATATTTCCATGTATATGCAGATAGCTCTGTAGATATTTCCATTTTCATGCAGATAGTGGTGTAGATATTTCCATGTTCAAACACATAGCGGTGTAGACATTTCCATGTTCATTCAGATAGTGGTTTAGATATTTCCATGTTCATACAGATAGCTGTGTAGCTATTTCCATGTTCATACAGATAGTGCTGTAGATATTTCCATGTTCATCCAGATGGCTGTACAGATATATCCATGTTCATACATATGGCGGTGAAGATAATTCCATGTTCATACAGATAGCGGTGTAGATATTTCCATGTTCATCCAGATGGCTGTGTAGATATATCCATGTTCAAACAGATGGCGTTGTAGATATTTCCATGTTCATACGGAGAGCGGTGTAGATATTTCCATGTTCATACATATAGCGGTGTAGTTATTTCCATGTTCATACAGATAGAGGGGCTGATAATTCCATGTTCATACAGATAGCGGTGCTGATATTTCCATGTTTATACAGGTAGCGGTGTAGATATTTCCATGTTTATACAGATAGCGGTGTAGTTATTTCCATGTTTATACAGATAGCGGTGTAGATATTTCCATGTTTATACTGATAGCGGTGTAGATATCTCCATCTTAATACAGATGGCCGTGTAGATATTTATATGTTCATACAGATGGCGGTGCAGATATTTCCATGTTCATACAGATGGCGGTGTAGATATTTCCATGTTCATACAGATAGCGGTGTAGTTATTTCCATGTGTAAAGAGATAGCTGTGTAGATATTTCCATGTATATGCAGATAGCTCTGTAGATATTTCCATTTTCATGCAGATAGTGGTGTAGATATTTCCATGTTCAAACACATAGCGGTGTAGACATTTCCATGTTCATTCAGATAGCGGTGAAGATATTTCCATGTTTATACAGATTGCGGTGAAGATGTATGCATATTTACACAGATAGCGGTGTAGATATTTCCATGTTCATACAGATAGCGGTGTAGATATTTCCATGGTCATCCAGATGGCTGTGTAGATATATCCATGTTCATACAGATAGCGGTGTAGATATTTCCATGTTCATACAGGTAGTGGTGTAGATATTTCCATGTTCATACAGATAGCGGTGTAGCTATTTCCATGTTCATACAGATAGCGGTGTAGATATTTCCATGTTCATAGAGATAGCGGTGCTGATATTTCCGTGTTCATACAGATAGCGGTGCTGATATTTCCATGTTTATACAGGTAGCGGTGTAGATATTTCCATGTTTATACAGATAGCGGTGTAGATATTTCCATGTTTATACAGATAGCGGTGTAGATATTTCTATGTTTACACATATAGCGGTGTAGATATATCCATCTTAATATAGACTGGAGTGTAGATATTTATATCTTCATACAGATGTCGGTGCAGATATTTCCATGTTCATACAGATGGCAGTGTAGATATTTGCATGTATATAGAGATAGCGCTGTAGTTATTTCCATGTGTAAAGAGATAGCTTTGTAGATATTTCCTTGTATATGCAGATCGCTGTGTAGATATTTCCATTTTCATGCAGATAGCGGTGTAGATATTTCCATGTTCATATAGCGGTGTAGATATTTCCATGTTCATGCAGGTAGCAGTGTAGATATTTCCATGTTTATACAGATAGCGGTGAAGATGTATGCATGTTTATACAGATAGCGGTGTAGATATTTCCATGTTCATCCAGATGGCTGTGTGGATATATCCATGTTCATAAAGATGGCGGTGAAGATATTTCCATGTTCCTACATATAGCGGTGTAGTTATTTCCGTGTGTAAAGAGATAGCTGTGTAGATATTTCCATGTATATGCAGATTGCTGTGTAGATATTTCCATTTTCATGCAGATAGCGTTTTAGATATTTCCATGTTCAAACAGATAGCGGTGTAGATATTTACATGTTCATAGAGAGAGCGGTGTAGATATTTCCATGTTCATAGAGATAGCGGTGTAGATATTTCCATGTTTATACAGATAGTGGTGAAGATGTATGCATGTTTACACAGATATCGGTGTAGATATTTCCATGTTCATACAGATAGCGGTGTAGATATTTCCATGTTCATCCAGATGGCTGTGTAGACATATCCATGTTCATACAGATGGCGGTGAAGATATGTCCATGTTCATACAGATAGCGGTGTAGATATTTCCATGTTCATCCAGATGGCTGTGTAGTTATATCCATGTTCATACAGATAGCGGTGTAGATATTTCCATGTTCATACAGATAGCGGTGTAGATATTTCCATGTTCATACAGATAGCGGTGTAGATAACTCCATGTTCATACAGATAGCAGTGTAGATATTTCCATGTTTATACAGATAGTGGTGAAGATGTATGCATGTTTACACAGATAGCGGTGTAGATATTTCCATGTTCATACAGATAGCGGTGTAGATATTTCCATGTTCATCCTGATGGCTGTGTAGACATATCCATGTTCATACAGATGGCGGTGAAGATATGTCCATGTTCATACAGATAGCGGTGTAGATATTTCCATGTTCATCCAGATGGCTGTGTAGTTATATCCATGTTCATACAGATAGCGGTGTAGATATTTCCATGTTCATACAGATAGCGGTGTAGATATTTCCATGTTCATACAGATAGCGGTGTAGATAATTCCATGTTCATACAGATAGCGGTGTAGATATTTCCATGTTCATACAGGAAGCGGTGTATATATTTCCATGTTCATACAGATAGCGGTGCTGATATTTCCATGTTTATACAGGCAGCGGTGTAGATATTTCCATGATTATACAGATATTGGTGTAGATATCTCCTTCTTAATACAGATGGCGGTGTAGATATTTATATGTTAATACAGATGGCGGTGCAGATACTTCCATGTTCATACAGATGGTGGTGTAGATATTTCCATGTTTATAAATATAGCGGTGTAGTTATTTCCGTGTGTAAAGAGATAGCTATGTATATATTTCCATGTATATGCAGATAGCTTTGTAGATATTTCCATTTTCATGCAGTTAGCGGTGTAGATATTTACATGTTTAAACAGATAGCGGTGTAAGTATTTCCATGTCCATTCAGATAGCTTTGTAGATATTTCCATGTTCATACAGATAGCGGTGTAGATATTTCCATGTTCATACAGATATCGGTGTAGATATTTCCATGTTCATACAGATAGCGGTGCTGATATTTCCATGTTTATACAGGTAGCGGTGTAGATATTTCCATGTTTATACAGATAGCGGAGTAGATATTTCCATGTTTATACAGATAGCGGTGTAGATATTTCCATGTTTATTCAGATAGCGGTATTGATATCTCCATCTTAATACAGATGTTGGTGTAGATATTTATATGTTCATACAGATGGCGGTGCAGATATTTCCATGTTCATACAGATGGCGGTGTAGGTATTTCCATGTTCAGATAGCGGTGTAGATATTTCCATGTTCATACAGATAGCGATGTAGATATTTCCATGTTCATACAGGTAGCGGTGTAGATTTTTCTATGTTCATACAGATAGCGGTGTAGATATTTCCCTGTTCATACAGATAGCGGTGTAGTTATTTCCATGTGTAAAGAGATAGCTGTGTAGATATTTCCATGTATATGCAGATAGCTGTGTGGATATTTCCATTTTCATGCAGATAGCGGTTTAGATATTTCCATGTTCAAACAGATAGCGGTGTAGATATTTCCATGTTCATAGAGATAGCGGTGTAGATATTTCCATGTTCATACAGATAGAGGGGCTGATATTTCCATGTTCATACAGATAGCGGTGCTATTTCCATGTTTATACAGGTAGCGGTTTAGATATTTCCATGTTTATACAGGTAGCAGTGTAGATATTTCCATGTTTATACAGAGAGCGGTGTAGATATATCCATGTTTATACAGATAGCGGTGTAGATATCTCCTTCTTAATACAGATGGCGGTGTAGATATTTATATGTTCATACAGATGGCGGTGCAGGTATTTCCATGTTCATACAGATGGCTGTGTTGATATTTCCATGTTCATACAGATAGCGGTGTAGTTATTTCCATGTGTAAAGAGATAACTGTGTAGATATTTCCATGTATATGCAGATAGCGGTGTAGATATTTCCATTTTCATGCTGATAGCGGTTTAGATATTTCCATGATCAAACAGATAGCGGTGTAGATATTTCCATGTTCATTCAGATAGCGGTGTAGCTATTTCCATGCTTTTGCAGATTGCGGTGAAGATGTATGCATGTTTACACAAATAGCGGTGTAGATATTTCCATGTTCATCCAGATGGCTGTGTAGACATATCCATGTTCATACAGATGGCGGTGAAGATATTTCCATGTTCATACAGATAGCGGTGTAGATATTTCCATGTTCATACATATAGCGGTGTAGATATTTCCATGATCATACAGATGGCTGTGTAGATATATCCATGTTCATACAGATGGCGGTGAAGTTATTTCCATGTTCATACAGATAGCGGTGTAGATATTTCCATGTTCATACATATAGCGGTGTAGATATTTCCATGATCATACAGATGGCTGTGTAGATATATCCATGTTCATACAGATGGCGGTGAAGTTATTTCCATGTTCATACAGATAGCGGTGTAGATATTTCCATGTTCATACAGATAGCGGTGTAGATATTTCCATGTTCATACTGATAGCGGTGCTGTTATTTCCATGTTTATACAGGTAGCGGTGTAGATATTTCCATGTTTATACAGATAGCGATGTAGATATTTCCATGTTTATACAGATAGCAGTGTAGATATTTCCATGTTTATACAGATAGCGGTGTAGATATCTCCTTCTTAATACAGATGGCGGTGCAGATATTTATATGTTCATACACATGGCGGTGCAGATATTTCCATGTTCATACAGATGGCGGTGTAGATATTTCCATTTTCATACAGATAGCGGTGTAGATATCTCCATGTTCACACAGATAGCGGTGTAGATATTTCCATGTTCATCCAGATGGCGGTGCAGAAATTTCCATGTTCATACTGATAGCGGTGCTGATATTTCCATTTTTATACAGATAGGGGTGTAGATATTTCCATGTTTATACAGATAGCGGTGTAGATATTTCCATGTTTATACAGATAGCGGTGTAGATATCTCCTTAATACAGATGGCGGTGTAGATATTTATATGTTCATACAGATGGCAATGAAGATATTTCCATGTTCATACAGATGGCGGTGTAGATATTTCCATGTTTATAGATATACCGGTGTAGTTATTTCCATGTGTAAAGAGATAGCTGTGTAGATAGTTCCATGTATATGCAGATAGCTTTGTAGATATTTCCATTTTCATACAGATAGCGGTGTAGATATTTACATGTTCAAACAGATAGCGGTGTAGATATTTTCTTGTTCATACAGATAGCGGTGTAGGTATTTCCATGTTCATACAGATAGCGGTGTAGATATTTCCATGTTCATACAGATAGCGGTGTAGATATTTCCATGTTCATACAGATAGCGGTGCTGATATTTCCATGTTTATGCAGATAGCAGTGCTGATGTTTCCATGTTTATACAGGTAGCAGTGTAGATATTTCCATGTTTATTCAGATAGCAGTGTAGATATCTCCATCTTAATACAGATGGCGGTGTAGATATTTATATGTTCATACAGATGGCGGTGCAGATATTTCCATGTTCATACAGATGGCGGTGTAGATATTTCCATGTTCATACAGATAGCGGTGTAGTTATTTCCATGTGTAAAGAGATAGCTGTGTAGATATTTCCATGTATATGCAGATAGCTGTGTAGATATTTCTATTTTCATGCAGATAGTGGTGTATATATTTCCATCTTCAAACAGATAGCGGTGTAGATATTTCCATGTTCATACAGATAGCGGTGTAGATATTTCCAAGTGTATACAGACAGCGGTGAAGATGTATGCATGTTTACACAGATAGCGGTGTGGAGATTTCCATGTTCATACAGAGGGCTGTGTAGATATATCCATGTTCATACAGATAGCGGTGTAGATATTTCCATGTTCATACAGATATCGGTGTAGATATTTCCATGTTCATCCAGATGGCTGCGTAGATATATCCATGTTCATACCGATGGTGGTGAAGATATTTCCATGTCCATAGAGATAGCGCTGTAGATATTTCCATGTTCATACAGATAGCGGTGTAGCTATTTCCATGTTCATACAGATAGCAGTGTATGTATTTCCATGTTCATGAAGATAGCAGTGCAGATATTTCCATGTTCATACAGATAGCAGTGTAGATATTTCCATGTTCATCCAGGAGGCTGTGAAGATATATCCATGTTCATACAGATGGCGGTGAAGATATTTCCATGTTCATACTGATAGCAGTGTAGATATTTCCATGTTCATCCAGGAGGCTGTGAAGATATATCCATGTTCATACAGATGGCGGTGAAGGTATTTCCATGTTCATACAGATAGCGGTGTAGATATTTCCATGTTCATGCAGATAGCAGTGTAGATATTTCCATGTTTATACAGATGGCGGTGAAGATGTATGCATGTTTACACAGATAGCGGAGTAGATATTTCCATGTTCATACAGATAGCGGTGTAGATATTACCATGTTCATCCAGATGGCTGTGTATATATATCCATGTTCATACAGATGGCGGTGAAGATATTTCCTTTTTCATACATATAGCGGAGTAGTTATTTCCATGTGTAAAGAGATAGCTGTGTAGATATTTCCATATATATGCAGTTAGCTGTGTACATATTTCCATTTTCATGCAGATAGCGGTTTAGATATTTCCATGTTAATACAGATAGCGGTGTAGATATTTTCATGTTCATACAGATAGTGGTGTAGATATTTCCATATTCATGCAGATAGCGGTGTAGCTATTTCCATGTTCATACAGATGGCGGTGAAGATATTTCCATGTTCATACGGATAACGGTGTAGATATTTCCATGTTCATACAGATAGCGGTGTAGATATTTCCATGTACATACAGATAGAGGGGCTGATATTTCCATGTTCATACAGGTAGCGGTGCAGATATTTCCATTTTTATACAGGTAGTGGTGTAGATATTTCCATGTTTATACAGGTAGCGGTGTAGATATTTCCATGTTTATGCAGATAGCGGTGTAGATATTTCCATGTTTATACAGATAGCGGTGTAGATATCTCTATCTTAATACAGATGGCCGTGTAGTTATTTATAGGTTCATACAGATGGCGGTGCAGATATTTCCATGTTCATACAGATGGCTGTGTAGATATTTCCATGTTCATACAGATAGAGGTGTAGTTATTTCCATGTGTAAAGAGATAGCTGTGTAGATATTTCCATGTATATGCAGATAGCTCTGTAGATATTTCCATTTTCATGCAGATAGCGGTTTAGATATTTCCATGTTCAAACAGATAGCGGTGTAGATATTTCTATGTTCATACAGACAGCGGTGTAGATATTTCCATGTTTATACAGATAGCGGTGATGATGTATGCATGTTTTCACAGATAGTGGTGTAGATATTTCTATGTTCATACAGATCGCGGTGTAGATATTTCCATGTTCATCTAGATGGCTGTGTAGAGATACCCATGTTCATACAGATGGCGGTGAAGGTATTTCCATGTTCATACAGATAGTGGTGTAGATATTTCCATGTTCAAACCTATTGCGGTGTAGATATTTCCATGTTCATACAGATAGCGGTGTAGATATTTCCATGGTCATACAGATAGCGGTGTAGGTATTTCCATGTTCAAACAGATAGCGGTGTAGATATTTCCATGTTCATACAGATAGCGGTGCTGATATTTCCATGTTGATACAGGTAGTGGTGTAGATATTTCCATGTTTATACAGATAGCGGTGTAAATATTTCCATGTTTATACAGATAGTGGTGTAGATATTTCCATGTTTATACAGATAGCAGTGTAGATATCTCCATCTTAATACTGATGGCTGTCTAGATATTTATATGTTCATACAGATGGCGGTGCAGATATTTCCAAGTTCATACACATGGAGGTGTAGATATTTCCATGTTCATACAGATAGCGGTGTAGTTATTTCCATGTGTAAAGACATAGCTGTGTAGATATTTAAATGTATATGCAGATAGCAGTGTAGATATTTCCATTTTCATGCAGATTGCGGTGTAGATATTTCCATGTTCAAACAGATAGCGGTGTAGATATTTACATGTTCATACAGATAGCGGTGTAGATATTTCCATGTTTATACAGATAGCGGTGTAGATATTTTCATGTTTATACAGATAGCGGTGTAGATATTTCCATGTTCATACAGATAGCGGTGTAGATATTTCCATGTTCATACAGATAGCAGTGCTGAAATTTCCATGTTTATGTAGGCAGCGGTGTAGATATTTCCATGTTTATACAGATAGCGGTTTAGATATTTCCTTCTTAATCCAAATGGCGGTGTAGATATTTATATGTTCATACAGATGGCGATGCAGATACTTCCATGTTCATACAGATGGCGGTGTAGATATTTCCATGTTTATAGATATAGCGGTGTAGTTATTTCCATGTGTAAGTAGATAGCTTTGTAGATATTTCCATGTATATGCAGATAGCTTTGTAGATATTTCCACCTTCATGCAGATAGCGGTGTAGATATTTACATGTTCAAACAGATAGCGGTGTAGATATTTCCATGTTCTTCCAGATGGCTGTGTAGATATATCCAAGTTCATAGAGATAGAGGTGTAGATATTTCCATGTTAATACAGGTAGTGGTGTAGATGTTTCCATGTTCATACAGATAGCGGTGTAGCTATTTCCATGTTCATACAGATAGTGGTGTTGATATTTCCATGTTCATAGAGATAGCGGTGTAGATATTTCCATGTTCATACAGATAGCGGTGCTGATATTTAAATGTTTATACAGATAGCGGTGTAGATATTTCCATTTTCATACAGGTAGTGGTGTAGATATTTCCATGTTCATACAGATGGTTGTGTAGATATATCCATGTTCATACAGATAGCGGTGTAGATATTTCCATGTTCATACAGATAGCGGTGTAGATATTTCCATGTTCATACAGATAGCGGTGTAGATATTTCCATGTTTATACAGATAGCGGTGAAGATGTATGCATGTTTAAACAGATAGCGGTGTATATATTTCCATGTTCATACAGATAGCTGTGTAGATATTTCCATGTTCATACAGATGGCGGTGAAGATATTTCCATGTTCGTACAGATAGCAGTGTAGATATTTCCATGTTCATACAGATAGCGGTGTAGATATTTCCATGTTCATACAGACAGCTGTGCAGCTATTTCCATGTTCATACAGATAGCGGTGTAGATATTTCCATGTTCATCCAGATGGCTGTGTAGATATATCCATGTTCATACAGATGGCGGTGAAGATAATTCCATGTTCATACAGATAGCGGTGTAGATATTTCCATGTTCATACAGATAGTGGTGTAGATATTTCCATGTTCATACAGATAGCGGTGCTGATATTTCCATGTTTATACAGGTATCGGGGTAGATATTTCCATGTTTATACAGATAGCGGTGTAGATATTTCCATGTTTATACAAATAGCGTTGTAGATATCTCCAACTTAATACAGATGGCGGGGTAGATATTTATATGTCCATACAGATGGCGGTGCAGATATTTCCATGTTCACACAGATGGCGGTGTAGATATTTCCATGTTCATACAGATAGCAGTGTAGATATTTCCATGTTTATACAGATAGCGGTGAAGATGTATGCATATTTACACAGATAGCGGTGTAGATATTTCCATGTTCAAACAGCGGTGTAGATATTTCCATGTTCATACAGATAGCGGTGTAGATATTTCCATGTTTATACAGATTGCGGTGAAGACGTATGCATATTTACACAGATAGCGGTATAGATATTTCCATGTTCATACAGATAGCGGTGTAGATATTTCCATGTTCATCCAGATGGCTGTGTAGATATATCCATGTTCATACAGATAGCGGTGTAGATATTTCCATTTTCATACAGGTAGTGGTGTAGATATTTCCATGTTCAATCGGATGGTTGTGTAGATATATCCATGTTCATACAGATAGCGGTGTAGATATTTCCATGTTCATACAGATAGCGGTGTAGATATTTCCATGTTTATACAGATAGCGGTGAAGATGTATGCATGTTTACACAGATAGCGGTGTAGATATTTCCATGTTCATACAGATAGCTGTGTAGATATTTCCATGTTCATCCAGATGGCTTTGTAGATATATCCATGTTCATACAGATGGCGGTGAAGATATTTCCATATTCATACAGATAGCAGTGTAGATATTTCCATGTTCATACAGATAGCGGTGTAGATATTTCCATGTTCATACAGATAGCTGTGTAGCTATTTCCATGTTCATACAGACAGCGGTTTAGATATTTCCATGTTCATCCAGATGGCTGTGTAGATATATCCATGTTCATACAGATGGCGGTGAAGATAATTCCATGTTCATACAGATAGCGGTATAGATATTTCCATGTTCATACAGATAGTGGTGTAGATATTTCCATGTTCATACAGATTGCGGTGTAGCTATTTCCATGTTAATACAGATAGCGGTGTAGGTATTTCCATGTTCATCCAGATGGCTGTGTAGATATATCCATGTTCATACAGATGGCGGTGAAGATATTTCCATGTTCAAACAGATAGCCGTGTAGATATTCCCATGTTCATACCGATAGCGGTGCTGATACTTCCATGTTTATACAGGTAGCAGTGTACATATTTCAGTGTTTATACAGAGAGCGGTGTAGATATTTCCATGTTCATACAGATAGCGGAGTATATATTTCCATGTTTATACAGATAGCGGTGTAGATACCTCCTTCTTTATACAGATGGCGGTGTAGATATTTCCACGTTCATACAGATGGCGGTGTAGATATTTCCATGTTTATAGAGATAGCGGTGTAGCTATTTCCATGTGCAAAGAGATAGCTGTGTAGATATTTCCATTTATATGCAGATAGTTGTGTATATATTTCCATTTTCATGCAGATAGCGGTGTAGGTATTTCCATGTTCAAACAGATAGCGGTGTAGATATTTCCATGTTCATACAGATAGCTGTGTAGATATTTCCATGTTTATACAGATAGCGGTGAAGATGTATGCATGTTTACACAGATAGCGGTGTAGATATTTCCATGTTCATACAGACGGCTGTGTAGACATATCCATGTTCATACAGATGGCGGTGAAGATATTTCCATGTTCATACAGATTGCTGTGTAGATATATCCATGTTCATACAGATGGCGGTGACGATATTTCCATGTTCATACAGACGGCGGTGTAGATATTTCCATGTTCATACAGATAGCGGTGCTGATAATTCCATGTTTATAAAGGTATTGGTGTAGATATTTCCATGTTTATACAGATAGCGGTGTAGATATTTCCATGTCCATCCAGATGGCTGTGTAGATATATCCATGCTCATACAGATGGCGGTGAAGACTTTTCCATGTTCATACAGATAGCGGTGTAGATATTTCCATGTTCATACAGATAACCGTGTAGATATTGCATTGTTCCTACCGATAGCGGTGCTGATACTTCCATGTTTATACAGGTAGCGGTGTAGATATTTCCATGTTTATACACATAGCGGTGTAGATATTTCCATGTTTATACAGATAGCGGTGTAGATATCTCCATCTTAATACAGATGGCGGTGTAGATATTTATATGCTCATACAGATGGCGGGGCAGATATTTCCATGTTCATACGGATGGCGGTGAAGATATTTCCATGTTCATACAGATGGCGGTGTAGAAACTTCCATGTTCATACTGATAGCGGTGCTGATATTTCCATGTTTATACAGGTAGCGGTGTAGATATTTCCATGTTTATACAGATAGCAGTGTAGATATTTCCATGTTTATACACATAGCGGTGTAGATATTTCCATGTTTATACAGATAGCGGTGTAGATATTTCCATGTTTATGCAGATAGCGGTGTAGATATCTCCATCTTAATACAGATAGCGGTGTAGTTATTTCCATGTTTATGCAGATAGTGTTGTAGATATCTCCATCTTAATACAGATGGCGGTGTAGATATTTAAATGTTCATACAGATGGCGGTGCAGATATTTCCATGTTCATACAGATGGCGGTGTAGTTATTTCCATGTGTAAAGAGATAGCTGTGTAGGTATTTCCATGTATAAGCAGATAGCTCTGTAGATATTTCCGTTTTCATGCAGATAGCGGTGTATATATTTCCCTCTTCAAACAGTTAGCGGTGTAGATATTTCCATGGTCATAAAGATAGCGGTGTAGATATTTCCATGTTTATACAGATAGCGGTGTAGATATTTCCATGTTCATACAGATAGACGTGTAGATATTGCCATGTTCATACCGATAGCGGTGCTGATACTTCCATGTTTATAGAGGTAGCGGTGTACATATCTCCGTGTTTATACAGATAGCGGTGTAGATATTTCCATGTTCATACAGATAGCGGTGTATATATTTCCATGTTTATACAGATAGCGGTGTAGATATCTCCTTCTTAATTCTGATGGCGGTTTAGATGTTTCCATGTTCATACAGATGGCGGTGTAGATATTTCCATGTTTATAGAGATAGCGGTGTAGTTATTTCCATGTGCAAAGAGATAGCTGAGTAGATATTCCCATTTATATGCAGTTAGTTGTGAAGATATTTCCTTTTTCATGCAGATAGCAGTGTAGATATTTCCATGTTCAAACAGATAGCAGTGTAGATATTTCCATGTTCATACAGATAGCGGTGTAGATATTTCCATGTTTATACAGATAGCGGTGCAGATGTATGCATGTTTACACAGATAGCGGTGTAGATATTTCCATGTTCATCCAGACGGGTGTGTAGACATATCCATGTTCATACAGATGGCGGTGAAGATATTTCCATGTTCATACAGATGGCTGTGTAGATATATCCATGTTCATACAGATGGCGGTGATGATATTTCCATGTTCATACTGACGGCGGTGTAGATATTTCCAAGTTCATACAGATACCGGTGCTGATATTTCCATGTTTATACAGGTAGCGGTGTAGATATTTCCATATTTATACATATAGCGGTGTAGATATTTCCATGTTTATACAGATAGCGGTGTAGATATATCCATGTTTATACAGATAGCGGTAGATATCTCCATCTTAATACAGATGGCGGTGTAGATATTTATATGTTCATACAGATGGCGGTGCAGATATTTCCATGTTCATACGGATGGCGGTGAAGATATTTCCATGTTCATACAGATGGCGGTGTAGAAACTTCCATGTTGATACTGATAGCGGTGGTGATATTTCCATGTTTATACAGGTAGCTGTGTAGATATTTCCATGTTTATACAGGTAGCGGTGTAGATATTTCCATGTTTATACAGATAGCGGTGTAGATATTTCCATGTTTATACACATAGCAGTGTAGATATTTCCATGTTTATACAGATAGCAGTGTAGATATTTCCATGTTCATCCAGATGGCTGTGTAGATATATCCATGTTCATACAGATGGCGATGAAGATATTTCCATGTTCATACAGATAGCGGTGTAGATATTTCCATGTTCATACAGATAGCGGTGTAGATATTTCCTTGTTCATAAAGATAGCGGTGTAGATATTTCCATCTTTATACAGATAGCGGTGAAAATGTATGCATGTTTACACAGATAGCGGTGTAGATATTTCCATGTTCATCCAGATGGCTGTGTAGATATATCCATGTTCATACAGATAGCGGTGTAGATATTTCCATCTTCATACAGATAGCGGTGCAGATATTTCCATGTTCATCCAGATGGCTGTGTAGATATATCCATGTTCATACAGATGGCGGTGAAGATATTTCCATGTTCATACAGATAGCGGTGTAGATATTTCCATGTTCATACAGAAAGCGGTGTAGATATTTCCTTGTTCATTCAGATAGCGGTGTATGTATTTCCATGTTCGTACAGATAGCAGTGTAGATATTTCCATTTTCAAGCAGATAGCGCTGTATATATCTCCATTTTCAAACAGATAGCGGTGTAGATATTTCCATGTTCATAAAGATAGCGGTGTAGATATTTCCATGTTTATACAGATAGCGGTGAAAATGTATGCATGTTTACACAGATATCGGTGTAGATATTTCCATGTACATCCAGATGGCTGTGTAGATATATCCATGTTCATACAGAGGGCGGTGAAGATATTTACATATTCATACAGATAGCGGTGTAGATATATCCATTTTCATACAGATAGTTGTGTAGATATTTCCATGTTCATACAGATAGCGGTGCAGATATTTCCATGTTCATACAGATAGCGGTGTACATATTTCCATGTTCATACAGATAGTGGTGTATGTATTTCCATGTTCATACAGATAGTGGTGTAGATATTGCCATGTTCATACCGATAGCGGTGCTGATACTTCCATGTTTATACATGTAGCGGTGTACATATTTCCGTGTTTATACAGGTAACGGTGTAGATATTTCCATGTTCATACAGATAGCGGTGTAGATATTTACATGTTTATACAGATAGCGGTGTAGATATCTCCTTCTTAATACAGATGGCGGTGTAGATATTTATATGTTCATACAGATGGCGGTGCAGATATTTCCATGTTCATACAGATGGTGGTGTAGATACTTCCATGTTTATAGAGATAGCGGTGTAGTTATTTCCATGTGCAAAGAGATAGCTGTGTAGATATTTCCATGTATATGCAGATAGCTGTGTAGATATTTCCATGTTCATACAGATAGCGGTGTGGATATTTCCATGTTTATACAGGTAGCGGTGAAGATGTATGCATGTTTACACAGGTAGAGGTGTAGATATTTCCATGTTCATACAGATAGCGGTGTAGATATGTCCATGTTCATCCAGACGGCTGTGTAGACATATCCATGTTCATACAGATGGCGGTGAAGATATTTCCATGTTCATACAGATGGCTGTGTAGATATATCCATGTTCATACAGATGACGGTGAAGATTTTTCCATGTTCATACAGATGGCGGTGTAGATATTTCCATGTTCATACAGATAGCGGTGCTGATATTTCCATGTTTATACAGGTAGCAGTGTAGATATTTCCATGTTTATGCAGATAGCGGTGTAGATATTTCCATGTTTATACACATAGCAGTGTAGATATTTCCATGTTTATACAGATAGCGGTGTAGATATCTCCATCTTAATACAGATGACGGTGTAGATATTTATATGATCATAGAGATGGCGGTGTAGATATTTCCATGTTCATACAGATGGCGGTGAAGATATTTCCATGTTCATACAAATGGCGGTGTAGATACTTCCATGTTCATACTGATAGCGGTGCTGATATTTCCATGTTTATACAGGTAGCGGTGTAGATATTTCCATGTTTATACAGATAGCGGTGTAGATATCTCCATCTTAATACAGATGGCGGTGTAGATATTTATATGTTTATTCAGATGGCGGTGCAGATATTTCCATGTTCATACAGATGGCGGTGTAGATATTTCCATGTTCATACAGAGAGCGGTGTAGTTATTTCCACTTGTAAAGAGATAGCTGTGTAGATATTCCCATGTATATGCAGATAGCTGTGTAGATATTTCCATTTTCAAGCAGATAGCGGTGTATATACTTCCCTGTTCAAACAGATAGCGGTGTAGATATTTCCATGTTCATACAGATAGTGCTGTAGATATTTCCATGTTCATACAGATAGCGGTGTAACTATTTCCATGTTCATACAGATAGCGGTGTGGATATTTCCATGTTCATGGAGATAGCGGTGTAGATATTTCCATGTTTATCCAGGTAGCGGTGTAGATATTTCCATGTTTATACAGATAGCGGTGAAGATATTTCCATGTTCATACAGATAGCGGTGTAGATATTTCCATGTTCATACAGATAGCAGTGTAGCTATTTCCATGTTCTTACAGATTGCGGTGTAGATATTTCCATGTACATCCAGATGGCTGTGTAGATATATCCATGTTCATACAGATGGCAGTGAAGATATTTCCATATTCATACAGATAGCGGTGTAGATATATCCATTTTCATACAGATAGTGGTGTAGATATTTCCATGTTCATACAGATAGCGGTGCAGATATTTCCATGTTCATACAGATAGCGGTGTACATATTTCCATGTTCATACAGATAGTGGTGTATGTATTTCCATGTTCATACAGATAGTGGTGTAGATATTTCCATTTTCATGCAGATAGCGGTGTATATATTTCCCTGTTCAAACAGTTAGCGGTGTAGATATTTCCATGTTCATAAAGATAGCGCTGTAGATATTTCCATGTTTATACAGATAGCGGTGAAGATGTATGCATGTTTACACAGATAGCGGTGTAGATATTTCCATGTTCATCCACATGGCTGTGTAGGTATATCCATGTTCAAACAGATGGCGGTGAAGATATTTCCATGTTCATACAGATAGCGGTGTAGATATTTCCATGTTCATAAAGATAGCGGTGTAGATATTTCCATGTTCTTACAGATAGCGGTGTATGTATTTCCATGTTCATACAGATAGCGTTGTAGATATTTCCATGTTCATCCTGATGGCTGTGTACATATTTCCATGTTCATACAGATAGCGGTGTAGATATTTCCATGTTCATCCAGATAGCGGTGTAGATATTTCCATGTTCATCCAGATGGCTGTGTACATATATCCATGTCCATACAGATGGCGGTGAAGATATTTCCATGTTCATACAGATGGCGTTGTAGATATTTCCATGTTCATACAGATAGCCGTGTAGATATTGGCATGTTCATACCGATAGCGGTGCTGATACTTCCATGTTTATACAGGTAGCGGTGTACATATTTCTGTGTTGATACAGGTAGCGGTATAGATATTTCCATGTTCATACAGATAGCGGTGTAGATATTTCCATGTTTATACAGGTAGCGGTGTAGATATCTCCTTCTTAATACAGACGGCAGTGTAGATATTTATATGTTCATACAGATGGCGGTGCAGATATTTCCATTTTCATACAGATTGTGGTGTAGATATTTCCATGTTTATAGAGATAGCGGTGTAGTTATTTCCATGTGCAAAGAGATAGCTGTGTAGATATTTCCATGTATATGCAGATAGCTGTGTAGATATTTCCATTTTCATGCAGATAGCGGTGTAGATATTTCCATGTTCAAACAGATAGGGGTGTAGGTATTTCCATGTTCATACTGATAGCGGAGTGGATATTTCCATGTTTATACAGATAGCGGTGAAGATGTATGCATGTTTACACAAATAGCGGTGTAGATATTTCCATGTTCATACAGATAGCTGTGTAGATATTTCCATGTTCATCCAGACGGCTGTGTAGACATATCCATGTTCATACAGATGGCGGTGAAGATATTTCCATGTTCATACAGATGGCTGTGTAGATATATCCATGTTCATACAGATGACGGTGAATATATTTCCGTGTTCATACAGATGGCGGAGTAGATATTTCCATGTTCATACAGATAGCGGTGCTGATATTTCCATGTTTATACAGGTAGCAGTGTAGATATTGACATGTTTATACAGATAGCGGTGTAGATATTTCCATGTTTATACACATAGCGGTGTAGGTATTTCCTTGTTCATACTGATAGCGGTGTAGATATCTCCATCTTAATACAGATGGCTGTGAAGATATTTATATGTTCATACAGATGGCGGTGCAGATATTTCCATGTTCATACAGATGGCGGTGAAGATATTTCCATGTTCATACAGATGGCGGTGTAGATACTTCCATGTTCATAATGATAGCGGTGCTGATATTTCCATCTTTATACAGGTAGCGGTGTAGATATTTCCATGTTTATACAGATAGCGGTGTAGATGTTTCCATGTTTATACACATAGCGGTGTAGATATTTCCATCTTTATACAGATAGCGGTGTAGATATCTCCTTCTTAATACAGATGGCGGTGTAGATATTTATATGTTCATTCAGATGGCGGTGCAGATATTTCCATGTTCATACAGATGGCGGTGTAGATATTTCCATGTTCATACAGATAGCGGTGTAGTTATTTCCATGTGTAAAGAGATAGCTGTGTAGATATTCCCATGTATATGCAGATAGCTGTGTAGATATTTCGATTTTCAAGCAGATAGCGGTTTATATACTTCCCTGTTCAAACAGATAGCGGTGTAGATATTTCCATGTTCATACAGATAGTGGTGTAGATATTTCCATGTTTGTACAGATAGCGGTGTAGATATCTCCATCTTAATACAGATGGCGGTGTAGATATTTATATGTTCATACAGATGGCGGTGCAGATATTTCCATGTTCATGCAGACGGCGGTGTAGATATTTCCATGTTCATACAGATAGTGGTGCAGTTATTTCCATGTGTAAAGAGATAGCTGTGTAGATATTACAGTGTATATGCAGATAGCTGTGTAGATATTTCCATTTTCTTGCAGATAGCGGTGTATATATTTCCCTGTTCAAACAGTTAGCAGTGTAGATATTTCCATGTTCAGAAAGATAGCGGTGTAGATATTTCCATGTTTATACAGATAGCGGTGAAGATGTATGCATGTTTACACAGATAGCGGTGTAGATATTTCCATGTTCATCCAGATGGCTGTGTAGATATATCCATGTTCATACAGATAGCGGTGTAGATATTTCCATCTTCATACAGATAGCGGTGCAGATATTTCCATGTTAATCCAGATGGCTGTGTGGATATATCCATGTTCATACAGATGGCGGTGAAGATATTTCCATGTTCATACAGATAGCGGTGTAGATATTTCCATGTTCATACAGAAAGCGGTGTAGATATTTCCTTGTTCATTCAGATAGCGGTGAAAATGTATGCATGTTTACACAGATAGCGGTGTAGATATTTCCATGTTCATCCAGATGGCTGTGAAGATATATCCATGTTCATACAGATGGCGGTGAAGATATTTCCATGTTCATACAGATAGCGGTGTAGATATTTCCATGTTCATACAGATAGCGGTGTAGATATTTCCACGTTCGTACAGATGGCTGTGTAGATATATCCATGTTCATACAGATGGCTGTGAAGATACTTCCATGTTCATACAGATAGCGGTGTAGATATCTCCATGTTCATACAGATAGCCGTGTAGATATTGCCATGTTCATACCGATAGCGGTGCTGATACTTCCATCTTTATACAGGTAGCGGTGTACATATTTTTGTGTTTATACAGAGAGCGGTGTAGATATTTCCATGTTCATACAGATAGCGGTGTATATATTTCCATGTTTATACAGATAGCGGTGTAGATATCTCCTTCTTAATACAGATGGCGGTGTAGATATTTCCATGTTCATACAGATGGCGGTGTAGATATTTCCATCTTTATAGAGATAGCGGTGTAGCTATTTCCATGTGCAAAGAGATAGCTGTGTAGATATTTCCATTTATATGCAGATAGTTGTGTATATATTTCCATTTTCATGCAGATAGCGGTGTAGGTATTTCCATGTTCAAACAGATAGCGGTGTAGATATTTCCATGTTCATACAGATAGCGGTGTAGATATTTCCATGTTTATACAGATAGCGGTGAAGATGTATGCATGTTTACACAGATAGCGGTGTAGATATTTCCATGTTCATACAGACGGCTGTGTAGACATATCCATGTTCATACAGATGGCGGTGAAGATATTTCCATGTTCATACAGATTGCTGTGTAGATATATCCATGTTCATTCAGATGGCGGTGATGATATTTCCATGTTCATACAGACGGCGGTGTAGATATTTCCATGTTCATACAGATAGCGGTGCTGATATTTCCATGTTTATAAAGGTAGTGGTGTAGATATTTCCATGTTTATACAGATAGCGGTGTAGATATTTCCATGTTCATCCAGATGGCTGTGTAGATATATCCATGCTCATACAGATGGCGGTGAAGACGTTTCCATGTTCATACAGATAGCGGTGTAGATATTTCCATGTTCATACAGATAACCGTGTAGATATTGCATTGTTCCTACCGATAGCGGTGCTGATACTTCCATGTTTATACAGGTAGCGGTGTAGATATTTCCATGTTTATACACATAGCGGTGTAGATATTTCCATGTTTATACAGATAGCGGTGTAGATATCTCCATCTTAATACAGATGGCGGTGTAGATATTTATATGCTCATACAGATGGCGGTGCAGATATTTCCATGTTCATACGGATAGCGGTGAAGATATTTCCATGTTCATACAGATGGCGGTGTAGAAACTTCCATGTTCATACTGATAGCGGTGCTGATATTTCCATGTTTATACAGGTAGCGGTGTAGATATTTCCATGTTTATACAGATAGCAGTGTAGATATTTCCATGTTTATACACATAGCGGTGTAGATATTTCCATGTTTATACAGATGGCGGTGTAGATATTTCCATGTTTATGCAGATAGTGGTGTAGATATCTCCATCTTAATACAGATGGCGGTGTAGATATTTAAATGTTCATACAGATGGCGGTGCAGATATTTCCATGTTCATACAGATGGCGGTGTAGTTATTTCCATGTGTAAAGAGATAGCTGTGTAGGTATTTCCATGTATAAGCAGATAGCTCTGTAGATATTTCCGTTTTCATGCAGATAGCGGTGTATATATTTCCCTCTTCAAACAGTTAGCGGTGTAGATATTTCCATGGTCATAAAGATAGCGGTGTAGATATTTCCATGTTTATACAGATCGCGGTGTAGATATTTCCATGTTCATACAGATAGACGTGTAGATATTGCCATGTTCATACCGATAGCGGTGCTGATACTTCCATGTTTATACAGGTAGTGGGGTACATATTTCCGTGTTTATACAGATAGCGGTGTAGATATTTCCATGTTCATACAGATAGCGGTGTAGATATTTCCATGTTTATACAGATAGCGGTGTAGATATCTCCTTCTTAATTCTGATGGCGGTGTAGATATTTCCATGTTTATAGAGATAGCGGTGTAGTTATTTCCATGTGCAAAGAGATAGCTGTGTAGATATTTCCATTTATATGCAGATAGTTGTGTAGGTATTTCCTTTTTCATGCAGATAGCGGTGTAGATATTTCCATGTTCAAACAGATAGCGGTGTAGATATTTCCATGTTCATACAGATAGCGGTGTAGATATTTCCATGTTTATACAGATAGCCGTGAAGATGTATGCATGTTTACACAGATAGCGGTGTAGATATTTCCATGTTCATCCAGACGGGTGTGTAGACATATCCATGTTCATACAGATGGCGGTGAAGATATTTCCATGTTCATACAGATGGCTGTGTAGATATATCCATGTTCATACAGATGGCGGTGACGATATTTCCATGTTCATACAGACGTCGGTGTAGATATTTCCATGTTCATACAGATAGCGGTGCTGATATTTCCATGTTTATACAGGTAGCGGTGTAGATATTTCCATGTTTATACAGATAGCGGTGTAGATATTTCCATGTTTATACAGATAGCGGTGTAGATATTTCCATGTTTATACAGATAGCGGTAGATATCTCCATCTTAATACAGATGGCGGGGTAGATATTTATATGTTCATACAGATGGCGGTGCAGATATTTCCATGTTCATACAGATGGCGGTGAAGATATTTCCATGTTCATACAGATGGCGGTGTAGAAACTTCCATGTTCATACTGATAGCGGTGGTGATATTTCCATGTTTATACAGGTAGCGATGTAGATATTTCCATGTTTATACAGATAGCGGTGCAAATATTTCCATGTTTATACACATAGCGGTGTAGATATTTCCATGTTTATACAGATAGCGGTGTAGATATTTCCATGTTTATGCAGATAGTTGTGTAGATATCTCCATCTTAATACAGATGGCAGTGTAGATATTTAAATGTTCATACAGATGGCTGTGTAGACATATCCATGTTCATACAGATGGCGGTGAAGGTATTTCCATGTTCATACAGATAGCGGTGTAGATATTTCCATGTTTATACAGATAGCGGTGAAAATGTATGCATGTTTAAACAGATAGCGGTGTAGATATTTCCATGTTCATCCAGATGGCTGTGTAGATATATCCATGTTCATACAGATGGCGGTGAAGATATTTCCATGTTCATACAGATAGCGGTGTAGATATTTCCATGTTCATACAGATAGCGGTGCATGTATTTCCATGTTCATACAGATAGCGGTGTAGATATTTCCGTGTTCATCCAGATGTCTGTGTAGATATTTCCATGTTCATACAGATAGCGGTGTAGATATTTCCATGTTCATACAGATAGCGGTGTAGATATTTCCATGTTCATCCAGATGGCTGTGTAGACATATCCATGTTCATACAGATGGCGGTGAAGATATTTCCATGTTCATACAGATGGCTGTGTAGATATATCCATGTTCATACAGATGGCGGTGACGATATTTCCATGTTCATACAGACGGCGGTGTAGATATTTCCATGTTTATACACATAGCGGTGTAGATAATTCCATGTTTATACAGATAGCGGTGTAGATATTTCCATGTTTATGCAGATAGTTGTGTAGATATCTCCATCTTAATACAGATGGCAGTGTAGATATTTAAATGTTCATACAGATGGCTGTGTAGACATATCCATGTTCATACAGATGGCGGTGAAGATATTTCCATGTTCATACAGATAGCGGTGTAGATATTTCCATGTTCATACAGATAGCGGTGTAGATATTTCCATGTTCATACAGATGGCTGTGTAGATATATCCATGTTCCTACAGATGGCGGTGAAGATATTTCCATGTTCATACAGATGGTGGTGTAGATATTTCCATGTTCATCCAGATGGCTGTGTAGATATATCCATGTTCATACAGATAGCGGTGTAGATATTTCCATCTTCATACAGATAGCGGTGCAGATATTTCCATGTTCATCCAGATGGCTGTGTAGATATATCCATGTTCATACAGATGGCGGTGAAGATATTTCCATGTTCATACAGATAGCGGTGTAGATATTTCCATGTTCATACAGATAGCGGTGTAGATATTTCCATGTTCATAAAGATAGCGGTGTAGATATTTCCATGTTTATACAGATAGCGGTGAAAATGTATGCATGTTTACACAGATAGCGGTGTAGATATTTCCATGTTCATCCAGATGGCTGTGTAGATATATCCATGTTCATACAGATGGCGGTGAAGATATTTCCATGTTCATACAGATAGCGGTGTAGATATTTCCATGTTCATACAGATAGCGGTGCATGTATTTCCATGTTCATACAGATAGCGGTGTAGATATTTCCGTGTTCATCCAGATGTCTGTGTAGATATTTCCATGTTCATACAGATAGCGGTGTAGATATTTCCATGTTCATACAGATAGCGGTGTAGATATTTCCATGTTCATCCAGATGGCTGTGTAGACATATCCATGTTCATACAGATGGCGGTGAAGATATTTCCATGTTCATACAGATGGCTGTGTAGATATATCCATGTTCATACAGATGGCGGTGACGATATTTCCATGTTCATACAGACGGCGGTGTAGATATTTCCATGTTCATACAGATAGCAGTGCTGATATTTCCATGTTTATACAGGTAGCGGTGTACATATTTCCGTGTTTATACAGAGAGCGGTGTAGATATTTCCATGTTCATACAGATAGCTGTGTATATATTTCCATGTTTATACAGATAGCGGTGTAGATATCTCCTTCTTAATACAGATGGCGGTGTAGATATTTCCATGTTCATACAGATGGCAGTGTAGATATTTCCATGTTTATAGAGATAGCGGTGTAGCTATTTCCATGTGCAAAGAGATAGCTGTGTAGATATTTCCATTTATATGCAGATAGTTGTGTATATATTTCCATTTTCATGCAGATAGCGGTGTAGGTATTTCCATGTTCAAACAGATAGCGGTGTAGATATTTCCATGTTCATACAGATAGAGGTGTAGATATTTCCATGTTTATACAGATAGCGGTGAAGATGTATGCATGTTTACACAGATAGCGGTGTAGATATTTCCATGTTCATACAGACGGCTGTGTAGACATATCCATGTTCATACAGATGGCGGTGAAGATATTTCCATGTTCATACAGATTGCTGTGTAGATATATCCATGTTCATACAGATGGCGGTGACGATATTTCCATCTTCATACAGACGGCGGTGTAGATATTTCCATGTTCATACAGATAGCGGTGCTGATATTTCCATGTTTATAAAGGTAGTGGTGTAGATATTTCCATGTTTATACAGATAGCGTTGTAGATATTTCCATGTCCATCCAGATGGCTGTGTAGATATATCCATGCTCATACAGATGGCGGTGAAGACATTTCCATGTTCATACAGATAGCGGTGTAGATATTTCCATGTTCATACAGATAACCGTGTAGATATTGCATTGTTCCTACCGATAGCGGTGCTGATACTTCCATGTTTATACAGGTAGCGGTGTAGATATTTCCATGTTTATACACATAGCGGTGTAGATATTTCCATGTTTATACAGATAGCGGTGTAGATATCTCCATCTTAATACAGATGGCGGTGTAGATATTTATATGCTCATACAGATGGCGGTGCAGAT
The DNA here is from genome assembly GCF_029281585.2 of Gorilla gorilla gorilla. Lineage (NCBI taxonomy): Eukaryota > Metazoa > Chordata > Mammalia > Primates > Hominidae > Gorilla > Gorilla gorilla. The sequence continues at coordinate 207,274 of NC_073239.2, read as the reverse complement.
ATTTCCATGTTCATACGGATGGCGGTGAAGATATTTCCATGTTCATACAGATGGCGGTGTAGAAACTTCCATGTTCATACTGATAGCGGTGCTGATATTTCCATGTTTATACAGGTAGCGTTGTAGATATTTCCATGTTTATACAGATAGCAGTGTAGATATTTCCATGTTTATACACATAGCGGTGTAGATATTTCCATGTTTATACAGATAGCGGTGTAGATATTTCCATGTTTATGCAGATAGTGGTGTAGATATCTCCATCTTAATACAGATGGCGGTGTAGATATTTAAATGTTCATACAGATGGCGGTGCAGATATTTCCATGTTCATACTGATGGCGGTGTGGTTATTTCCATGTGTAAAGAGATAGCTGTGTAGGTATTTCCATGTATAAGCAGATAGCTCTGTAGATATTTCCGTTTTCATGCAGATAGCGGTGTATATATTTCCCTCTTCAAACACTTAGCGGTGTAGATATTTCCATGGTCATAAAGATAGCGGTGTAGATATTTCCATGTTTATACAGATAGCGGTGTAGATATTTCCATGTTCATACAGATAGACGTGTAGATATTGCCATGTTCATACCGATAGCGGTGCTGATACTTCCATGTTTATACAGGTAGCGGTGTACATATTTCCGTGTTTATACAGATAGCGGTGTAGATATTTCCATGTTCATACAGATAGCGGTGTAGATATTTCCATGTTTATACAGATAGCGGTGTAGATATCTCCTTCTTAATTCTGATGGCGGTGTAGATATTTCCATGTTCATACAGATGGCGGTGTAGATATTTCCATGTTTATAGAGATAGCGGTGTAGTTATTTCCATGTGCAAAGAGATAGCTGTGTAGATATTTCCATTTATATGCAGATAGTTGTGTAGTTATTTCCTTTTTCATGCAGATAGCGGTGTAGATATTTCCATGTTCATACAGATGGCTGTGTAGATATATCCATGTTCATACAGATGGCGGTGACGATATTTCCATGTTCATACAGACGTCGGTGTAGATATTTCCATGTTCATACAGATAGCGGTGCTGATATTTCCATGTTTATACAGGTAGCGGTGTAGATATTTCCATGTTTATACAGATAGCGGTGTAGATATTTCCATGTTTATACAGATAGCGGTGTAGATATTTCCATGTTTATACAGATAGCGGTAGATATCTCCATCTTAATACAGATGGCGGGGTAGATATTTATATGTTCATACAGATGGCGGTGCAGATATTTCCATGTTCATACAGATGGCGGTGAAGATATTTCCATGTTCATACAGATGGCGGTGTAGAAACTTCCATGTTCATACTGATAGCGGTGGTGATATTTCCATGTTTATACAGGTAGCGATGTAGATATTTCCATGTTTATACAGATAGCGGTGCAAATATTTCCATGTTTATACACATAGCGGTGTAGATATTTCCATGTTTATACAGATAGCGGTGTAGATATTTCCATGTTTATGCAGATAGTTGTGTAGATATCTCCATCTTAATACAGATGGCAGTGTAGATATTTAAATGTTCATACAGATGGCTGTGTAGACATATCCATGTTCATACAGATGGCGGTGAAGGTATTTCCATGTTCATACAGATAGCGGTGTAGATATTTCCATGTTTATACAGATAGCGGTGAAAATGTATGCATGTTTAAACAGATAGCGGTGTAGATATTTCCATGTTCATCCAGATGGCTGTGTAGATATATCCATGTTCATACAGATGGCGGTGAAGATATTTCCATGTTCATACAGATAGCGGTGTAGATATTTCCATGTTCATACAGATAGCGGTGCATGTATTTCCATGTTCATACAGATAGCGGTGTAGATATTTCCGTGTTCATCCAGATGTCTGTGTAGATATTTCCATGTTCATACAGATAGCGGTGTAGATATTTCCATGTTCATACAGATAGCGGTGTAGATATTTCCATGTTCATCCAGATGGCTGTGTAGACATATCCATGTTCATACAGATGGCGGTGAAGATATTTCCATGTTCATACAGATGGCTGTGTAGATATATCCATGTTCATACAGATGGCGGTGACGATATTTCCATGTTCATACAGACGGCGGTGTAGATATTTCCATGTTTATACACATAGCGGTGTAGATAATTCCATGTTTATACAGATAGCGGTGTAGATATTTCCATGTTTATGCAGATAGTTGTGTAGATATCTCCATCTTAATACAGATGGCAGTGTAGATATTTAAATGTTCATACAGATGGCTGTGTAGACATATCCATGTTCATACAGATGGCGGTGAAGATATTTCCATGTTCATACAGATAGCGGTGTAGATATTTCCATGTTCATACAGATAGCGGTGTAGATATTTCCATGTTCATACAGATGGCTGTGTAGATATATCCATGTTCCTACAGATGGCGGTGAAGATATTTCCATGTTCATACAGATGGTGGTGTAGATATTTCCATGTTCATCCAGATGGCTGTGTAGATATATCCATGTTCATACAGATAGCGGTGTAGATATTTCCATCTTCATACAGATAGCGGTGCAGATATTTCCATGTTCATCCAGATGGCTGTGTAGATATATCCATGTTCATACAGATGGCGGTGAAGATATTTCCATGTTCATACAGATAGCGGTGTAGATATTTCCATGTTCATACAGATAGCGGTGTAGATATTTCCATGTTCATAAAGATAGCGGTGTAGATATTTCCATGTTTATACAGATAGCGGTGAAAATGTATGCATGTTTACACAGATAGCGGTGTAGATATTTCCATGTTCATCCAGATGGCTGTGTAGATATATCCATGTTCATACAGATGGCGGTGAAGATATTTCCATGTTCATACAGATAGCGGTGTAGATATTTCCATGTTCATACAGATAGCGGTGCATGTATTTCCATGTTCATACAGATAGCGGTGTAGATATTTCCGTGTTCATCCAGATGTCTGTGTAGATATTTCCATGTTCATACAGATAGCGGTGTAGATATTTCCATGTTCATACAGATAGCGGTGTAGATATTTCCATGTTCATCCAGATGGCTGTGTAGACATATCCATGTTCATACAGATGGCGGTGAAGATATTTCCATGTTCATACAGATGGCTGTGTAGATATATCCATGTTCATACAGATGGCGGTGACGATATTTCCATGTTCATACAGACGGCGGTGTAGATATTTCCATGTTCATACAGATAGCAGTGCTGATATTTCCATGTTTATACAGGTAGCGGTGTACATATTTCCGTGTTTATACAGAGAGCGGTGTAGATATTTCCATGTTCATACAGATAGCTGTGTATATATTTCCATGTTTATACAGATAGCGGTGTAGATATCTCCTTCTTAATACAGATGGCGGTGTAGATATTTCCATGTTCATACAGATGGCAGTGTAGATATTTCCATGTTTATAGAGATAGCGGTGTAGCTATTTCCATGTGCAAAGAGATAGCTGTGTAGATATTTCCATTTATATGCAGATAGTTGTGTATATATTTCCATTTTCATGCAGATAGCGGTGTAGGTATTTCCATGTTCAAACAGATAGCGGTGTAGATATTTCCATGTTCATACAGATAGAGGTGTAGATATTTCCATGTTTATACAGATAGCGGTGAAGATGTATGCATGTTTACACAGATAGCGGTGTAGATATTTCCATGTTCATACAGACGGCTGTGTAGACATATCCATGTTCATACAGATGGCGGTGAAGATATTTCCATGTTCATACAGATTGCTGTGTAGATATATCCATGTTCATACAGATGGCGGTGACGATATTTCCATCTTCATACAGACGGCGGTGTAGATATTTCCATGTTCATACAGATAGCGGTGCTGATATTTCCATGTTTATAAAGGTAGTGGTGTAGATATTTCCATGTTTATACAGATAGCGTTGTAGATATTTCCATGTCCATCCAGATGGCTGTGTAGATATATCCATGCTCATACAGATGGCGGTGAAGACATTTCCATGTTCATACAGATAGCGGTGTAGATATTTCCATGTTCATACAGATAACCGTGTAGATATTGCATTGTTCCTACCGATAGCGGTGCTGATACTTCCATGTTTATACAGGTAGCGGTGTAGATATTTCCATGTTTATACACATAGCGGTGTAGATATTTCCATGTTTATACAGATAGCGGTGTAGATATCTCCATCTTAATACAGATGGCGGTGTAGATATTTATATGCTCATACAGATGGCGGTGCAGATATTTCCATGTTCATACGGATGGCGGTGAAGATATTTCCATGTTCATACAGATGGCGGTGTAGAAACTTCCATGTTCATACTGATAGCGGTGCTGATATTTCCATGTTTATACAGGTAGCGTTGTAGATATTTCCATGTTTATACAGATAGCAGTGTAGATATTTCCATGTTTATACACATAGCGGTGTAGATATTTCCATGTTTATACAGATAGCGGTGTAGATATTTCCATGTTTATACAGATAGCGCTGTAGTTATTTCCAAGTGTAAAGAGATAGCTTTGTAGATATTTCCATGAATATGCAGATAGCAGTGTAGATATTTCCATTTTCATGCAGATAGCGGTGTAGATATTTCCATGTTCAAACAGATAGCGGTGTAGATATTTCCATGTTCATGCAGAAAGCAGTGTAGATATTTCCATGTTTATACAGATAGTGGTGAAGATGTATGCATATTTACACAGATAGCGGTGTAGATATTTCCACGTTCATACAGATAGCGGTGTAGATATTTCCATGTTCATCCAGATGGCTGTGTAGATATATCCATGTTCATACAGATGGCGGTGAAGATATTTCCATGTTCATAAACATAGCGGTGTAGTTATTTCCATGTGTAAAGAGATAGCTGTGTAGATATTTCCAAGTATATGCAGATAGCTGTGTAGATATTTCCATGTTCATCCAGATAGCGGTTTAGATATTTCCATGTTCAAAGAGATAGCGGTGTAGATATTTCCGTGTTCATAGAGATAGCAGTGTAGATATTTCCATGTTCATACAGATAGAGGGGCTGATATTTCCATGTTCATGCAGATAGCGGTGCTGATATTTCCATGTTTATACAGGTAGCGGTGTAGATATTTCCATGTTTATACAGATAGCAGTGTAGATATTTCCATGTTTATACAGATAGCGGTGTAGATATTTCCATGTTTATATAGATAGCGGTGTAGATATCTCCATCTTAATACAGATGGCGGTGTAGATATTTATATGTCCATACAGATGGCGGTGCAGATATTTCCATGTTCATACAGATGGCGGTGTAGATATTTCCATGTTCATACAGATAGCGGTGTAGTTATTTCCATGTGTAAAGAGATAGCTGTTTAGATATTTCCATGTATATGCAGATAGCTGTGTAGATATTTCCATTTTCATGCTGATAGCGGTTTAGATATTTCCATGTTCATACAGATGGCGGTGTAGATATTTCCATGTTCATAGAGATAGTGGTGTAGTTATTTCCATGTGTAAAGAGATAGCTGTGTACATATTTCCATGTATATGCAGATAGCTGTGTAGATATTTGCATTTTCATGCAGATAGCGGTGTATATATTTCCATCTTCAAACAGATAGCGGTGTAGATATTTCCATGTTCTTAAAGATAACGGTGTAGATATTTCCATGTTTATACAGATAGCGGTGAAGATGTATGCATGTTTACACAGATAGCGGTGTGGATATTTCCATGTCCATCCAGAGGTCTGTGTATATATATCCATGTTCATCGAGATGGCTGTGTAGATATATCCATGTTCATACAGATAGCGGTGTTGGTATTTCCATGTTCATACAGATAGCGGTGTTGATATTTCCATGTTCATACAGATAGCGATGTAGATATTTCCATGTTTATACAGATAGCGGTGAAGATGTATGCATGCTTACACATATAGCGGTGTATATATTTCCATGTTCATACAGATAGCTGTGTAGATATTTCCATGTTCATCCAGATGGCTGTGTAGATATATCCATGTTCATACCGATGGCGGTGAAGATATTTCCATGTTCATACAGATAGCGGTGTGGCTATTTCCATGTTCATACAGATAGCGGTGTAGATATTTCCATGTTCATCCAGATGGCTGTGTAGATATATCCATGTTCATACAGATGGCGGTGAAGATATTTCCATGTTCATACAGATAGCGGTGTAGATATTTCCATGTTCATACAGATAGTGGTGTAGATATTTCCATGTTCATACAGACAGCGGTGTAGCTATTTCCATGTTCATACAGATAGCGGTGTAGATATTTCCATGTTCATCCAGATGGCTGTGTAGATATATCCATGTTCATACAGATGGCGGTGAAGATATTTCCATGTTCATATGGATAGCAGTGTAGATATTTCCATGTTCATACAGATAGCAGTGTAGATATTTCCATGCTCATACAGATAGAGGGGCTGATATTTCCATGTTCATACAGATAGCGGTGCTGATATTTCCATGTTTTTACAGGTAGCGGTGTAGACATTTCCATGTTTATACAGGTAGCGGTGTAGATATTTCCATGTTCATACAGATAGCGGTGTAGATATTTCCGTGTTCATGAGATAGCGGTGTAGATATCTCCATCTTAATACAGATGGCCGTGTAGTTATTTATATGTTCATACAGATGGCGGTGCAGATATTTCCATGTTCATACAGATGGCGGTGTAGATATTCCCATGTTCATACAGATAGCGGTGTAGTTATTTCCATGTGTAAAGAGATAGCTGTGTAGATATTTCCATGTATATGCAGATAGCTCTGTAGATATTTCCATTTTCATGCAGATATCGGTGTAGATATTTCCATGTTCAAAGAGATAGCGGTGTAGATATTTCCATGTTCATCCAGATGTCTGTGTAGATATATCCATGTTCATAGAGATAGAGGTGTAGATATTTCCATGTTCATACAGGTAGTGGTGTAGATATTTCCATGTTCATACAGATAGCGGTGTAGCTATTTCCATGTTCTTACCGATAGCGGTGTAGAAATTTCCATGTTAATAGAGATAGCGGTGTAGATATTTCCATTTTCATACAGATAGTGGTGCTGATATTTAAATGTTTATACAGGTAGCGGTGTAGATATTTCCATGTTTATACAGATAGCGGTGTAGATATTTCCAAGTTTATACAGATAGCGGTGTAGATATCTCCATCTTCATATTGATGGCGGTGTAGATATTTATATGTTCATACAGATGGCGGTGCAGATATTTCCATGTTCATACAGATGGCGGTGTAGATATTTCCATGTTTATAGAGATAGCGCTGTAGTTATTTCCATCTGTAAAGAGATAGCTTTGTAGTTATTTCCATGTATATGCAGATCGCTGTGTAGATATTTCCATTTTCATGCAGATAGCGGTTCAGATATTTCCATGTTCATACAGATAGCGGTGTAGATATTTCCAAGTTTATACAGATAGCGGTGAAGGTGTATGCATGTTTACACAGATAGCGGTGTAGATATTTCCATGTTCATACAGATCGCGGTGTAGATATTTCCATGTTCATCCAGATGGCTGTGTAGACATATCCATGTTCATACAGATGGCGGTGAAGATATTTCCATGTTCATATGGATAGCGGTGTAGATATTTCCATGTTCATACAGATAGCAGTGTAGATATTTCCATGCTCATACAGATAGAGGGGCTGGTATTTCCATGTTCATACAGATAGCGGTGCTGATATTTCCATGTTTATACAGGTAGCGGTGTAGATATTTCCATGTTTATACAGGTAGCGGTGTAGATTTTTCCATGTTCATACAGATAGCGGTGTAGATATTTCCATGTTCATACAGATAGCGGTGTAGATATCTCCATCTTAATACAGATGGCCGTGTAGTTATTTATATGTTCATACAGATGGCGGTGCAGATATTTCCACGTTCATACAGATGGCGGTGTAGATATTTCCATGTTCATACAGAGAGCGGTGTAGTTATTTCCATGTGTAAAGAGATAGCTGTGTAGATATTTCCATGTATATGCAGATAGCTCTGTAGATATTTCCTTTTTCATGCAGATATCGGTGTAGATATTTCCATGTTCAAAGAGATAGCGGTGTAGATATTTCCATGTTCATCCAGATGGCTGTGTAGATATATCCATGTTCATAGAGAGAGAGGTGTAGATATTTCCATCTTCATACAGGTAGTGGTGTAGATATTTCCATGTTCATACAGATAGCGGTGTAGCTATTTCCATATTCTTACCGATAGCGGTGTAGAAATTTCCATGTTTATACAGGTAGCGGTGTAGATATTTCCATGTTTATAGAGATAGCAGTATGGATATTTCCTTGTTTATACTGATAGCGGTGTAGATATTTCCATGTTTATACAGATAGCGGTGTAGATATCTCCATCTTAATACAGATGGCGGTGTAGATATTTATATGTCAATACAGATGGCGTTGCAGATATTTCCATGTTCATACAGATGGTGGTGTAGATATTTCCATGTTCATTCAGATAGCGGTGTAGTTATTTCCATGTGTAAAGAGATAGCTGTGTAGATATTTCCATGTGTATGCAGATAGCTGTGTAGATATTTCCATTTTCATACTGATAGCGGTTTATATATTTCCATGTTGAAACAGATGGCGGTGTAGTTATATCCATGTTCATAAAGATAGCGGTGTAGATATTTCCATGCTTATACAGATTGCGGTGAAGATGTATGCATGTTTACACAGATAGCGGTGTAGATATTACCATGTTCATGCAGATAGCGGTGTAGATATTTCCACGTTCATCCAGATGGCTGTGTAGATATATCCATGTTCATACAGATGGCGGTGAAGATATTTCCATGTTCATACGGATAGCGGTGTAGATATTTCCATGTTCATACAGATAGCAGTGTAGATATTTCCGTGCTCATATAGATAGAGGGGCTGATATTTCCATGTTCATATAGATAGCGGTGCTGATATTTCCATGTTTATACAGGTAGCGGTGTAGATATTTCCATGTTTATACAGGTAGCGGTGTAGATATTTCCATGTTCATACAGATAGCGGAGTAGATATCTCCATCTTAATACAGATGGCCTTGTAGTTATTTATATGTTCATACAGATGGCGGTGCAGATATTTCCATGTTCATACAGATGGCGGTGAAGATATTTCCATGTTCATAAACATAGCGGTGTAGTTATTTCCATGTTTAAAGAGATAGCTGTGTAGATATTTCCAAGTATATGCAGATAGCTGTGTAGATATTTCCATGTTCATCCAGATATCGGTTTAGATATTTCCATGTTCAAAGAGATAGCGGTGTAGATATTTCCATGTTCATAGAGATAGCAGTGTAGATATTTCCATGTTCATACAGATAGAGGGGCTGATATTTCCATGTTCATGCAAATAGCGGTGCTGATATTTCCATGTTTATACAGGTAGCGGTGTAGATATTTCCATGTTTATACAGATAGCAGTGTAGATATTTCCATGTTTATACAGTTAGCGGTGTAGATATTTCCATGTTTATATAGATAGCGGTGTAGATATCTCCATCTTAATACAGATGGCGGTGTAGATATTTATATGTCCATACAGATGGCGGTGCAGATATTTCCATGTTCATACAGATGGCGGTGTAGATATTTCCATGTTCATACAGATAGCGGTGTAGTTATTTCCATGTGTAAAGAGATAGCTGTGTAGATATTTCCATGTATATGCAGATAGCTGTGTAGATATTTCCATTTTCATGCTGATAGCGGTTTAGATATTTCCATGTTCATACAGATGGCGGTGTAGATATTTCCATGTTCATAGAGATAGCGGTGTAGTTATTTCCATGTGTAAAGAGATAGCTGTGTACATATTTCCATGTATATGCAGATAGCTGTGTAGTTATTTGCATTTTCATGCAGATAGCGGTGTATATATTTCCATCTTCAAACAGATAGCGGTGTAGATATTTCCATGTTCATAAATATAGCGGTGTAGATATTTCCATGTTTATACAGATAGCGGTGAAGATGTATGCATGTTTACACAGATAGCGGTGTGGATATTTCCATGTCCATCCAGAGGGCTGTGTATATATATCCATGTTCATCCCGATGGCTGTGTAGATATATCCATGTTCATACAGATAGCGGTGTTGGTATTTCCATGTTCATACAGATAGCGGTGTAGCTATTTCCATGTTCTTACAGATAGCGGTGTAGATATTTCCATGTTTATACAGATAGCGGTGAAGATGTATGCATGTTTACACAGATAGCGGTGTAGATATTTCCATGTTCATACAGATAGCGATGTAGATATTTCCATGTTTATACAGATAGCGGTGAAGATGTATGCATGCTTACACAGATAGCGGTGTATATATTTCCATGTTCGTACAGATAGCTGTGTAGATATTTCCATGTTCATCCAGATGGCTGTGTAGATATATCCATGTTCATACCGATGGCGGTGAAGATATTTCCATGTTCATACAGATAGCGGTGTGGCTATTTCCATGTTCATACAGATAGCGGTGTAGATATTTCCATGTTCATCCAGATGGCTGTGTAGATATATCCATGTTCATACAGATGGCGGTGAAGATATTTCCATGTTCATACAGATAGTGGTGTAGATATTTCCATGTTCATACAGATAGTGTTGTAGATATTTCCATGTTCATACAGACAGCGGTGTAGCTATTTCCATGTTCATACAGATAGCGGTGTAGATATTTCCATGTTCATCCAGATGGCTGTGTAGATATATCCATGTTCATACAGATGGCGGTGAAGATATTTCCATGTTCATATGGATAGCAGTGTAGATATTTCCATGTTCATACAGATAGCAGTGTAGATATTTCCATGCTCATACAGATAGAGGGGCTGATATTTCCATGTTCATACAGATAGCGGTGCTGATATTTCCATGTTTTTACAGGTAGCGGTGTAGACATTTCCATGTTTATACAGGTAGCGGTGTAGATATTTCCATGTTCATACAGATAGCGGTGTAGATATTTCCATGTTCATGCAGATAGCGGTGTAGATATCTCCATCTTAATACAGATGGCCGTGTAGTTATTTATATGTTCATACAGATGGCGGTGCAGATATTTCCATGTTCATACAGATGGCTGTGTAGATATTTCCATGTTCATACAGATAGCGGTGTAGTTATTTCCATGTGTAAAGAGATAGCTGTGTAGATATTTCCATGTATATGCAGATAGCTCTGTAGATATTTCCATTTTCATGCAGATATCGGTGTAGATATTTCCATGTTCAAAGAGATAGCGGTGTAGATATTTCCATGTTCATCCAGATGGCTGTGTAGATATATCCATGTTCATAGAGATAGAGGTGTAGATATTTCCATGTTCATACAGGTAGTGGTATAGATATTTCCATGTTCATACAGATAGCGGTGAAGCTATTTCCATGTTCTTACCGATAGCGGTGTAGAAATTTCCATGTTAATAGAGATAGTGGTGTAGATATTTCCATGTTCATACAGATAGCGGTGCTGATATTTAAATGTTTATACAGGTAGCGGTGTAGATATTTCCATGTTTATACAGATAGCGGTGTAGATATTTCCAAGTTTATACAGATAGCGGTGTAGATATCTCCATCTTAATATTGATGGCGGTGTAGATATTTATATGTTCATACAGATGGCGGTGCAGATATTTCCATGTTCATACAGATGGCGGTGTAGATATTTCCATGTTTATAGAGATAGCGCTGTAGTTATTTCCATGTGTAAAGAGATAGCTTTGTAGATATTTCCATGTATATGCAGATCGCTGTGTAGATATTTCCATTTTCATGCAGATAGCGGTGTAGATATTTCCATGTTCAAACAGATAGCGGTGTAGATATTTCCATGTTCATGCAGATAGCAGTGTAGATATTTCCATCTTTATACAGATAGCGGTGAAGATGTATGCATGTTTACACAGATAGCGGTGTAGATATTTCCTTGTTCATACAGATAGCGGTGTAGATATTTCCATGTTCATCCAGATGGCTGTGTAGATATATCCATGTTCATACAGATGGCGGTGAAGATATTTCCATGTTCATAAAGATAGCGGTGTAGTTATTTCCATGTGTAAAGAGATAGCTGTGTAGATATTTCCATGTATATGCAGATAGCTGTGTAGATATTTCTATTTTCATGCAGATAGCGGTTCAGATATTTCCATGTTCATACAGATAGCGGTGTAGATATTTCCAAGTTTATACAGATAGCGGTGAAGGTGTATGCATGCTTACACAGATAGCGGTGTAGATATTTCCATGTTTACAGATCGTGGTGTAGATATTTCCATGTTCATCCAAATGGCTGTGTAGACATATCCATGTTCATACAGATGGCGGTGAAGATATTTCCATGTTCATATGGATAGCGTTGTAGATATTTCCATGTTCATACAGATAGCAGTGTAGATATTTCCATGCTCATACAGATAGAGGGGCTGATATTTCCATGTTCATACAGATAGCGGTGCTGATATTTCCATGTTTATACAGGTAGCGGTGTAGATATTTCCATGTTTATACAGGTAGCGGTGAAGATATTTCCATGTTCATACAGATAGCGGTGTAGATATTTCCATGTTCATACAGATAGCGGTGTAGATATCTCCATCTTAATACAGATGGCCGTGTAGTTATTTATATGTTCATACAGATGGCGGTGCAGATATTTCCATGTTCATACAGATGGCGGTGTAGATATTTCCATGTTCATACAGATAGCGGTGTAGTTATTTCCATGTGTAAAGAGATAGCTGTGTAGATATTTCCATGTATATGCAGATAGCTCTGTAGATATTTCCATTTTCATGCAGATATCGGTGTAGATATTTCCATGTTCAAAGAGATAGCGGTGTAGATATTTCCATGTTCATCCAGATGGCTGTGTAGATATATCCATGTTCATAGAGAGAGTGGTGTAGATATTTCCATGTTCATACAGGTAGTGGTGTAGATATTTCCATGTTCATACAGATAGCGGTGTAGCTATTTCCATGTTCTTACCGATAGCGGTGTAGAAATTTCCATGTTTATACAGGTAGCGGTGTAGATATTTCCATGTTTATAGAGATAGCAGTGTGGATATTTCCATGTTTATACTGATAGCGGTGTAGATATTTCCATGTTTATACAGATAGCGGTGTAGATATCTCCATCTTAATACAGATGGCGGTGTAGATGTTTATATGTCCATACAGATGGCGTTGCAGATATTTCCATGTTCATACAGATGGTGGTGTAGATATTTCCATGTTCATTCAGATAGCGGTGTAGATATTTCCATGTGTAAAGAGATAGCTGTGTAGATATTTCCATGTATATGCAGATAGCTGTGTAGATATTTCCATGTTCATCCAGATAGCGGTTTAGATATTTCCATGTTCAAACAGATAGCGGTGTAGATATTTCCATGTTCATAGAGATAGTGGTGTAGATATTTCCATGTTCATACAGATAGAGGGGCTGATATTTCCATGTTCATGCAGATAGCGGTGCTGATATTTCCATGTTTATACAGGTAGCGGTGTAGATATTTCCATGTTTATAGAGATAGCAGTGTAGATATTTCCATGTTTATACAGATAGCGGTGTAGATATTTCCATGTTTATACAGATAGCGGTGTAGATATCTCCATCTTAATACAGATGGCTGTGTAGATATTTATATGTCCATACAGATGGCGGTGCAGATATTTCCATGTTCATACAGATGGCGGTGTAGATATTTCCATGTTCATACAGATAGCGGTGTAGTTATTTCCATGTGTAAAGTGATAGCTGTGTAGATATTTCCATGTATATGCAGATAGCTCTGTAGATATTTCCATTTTCATGCTGATAGCGGTTTAGATATTTCCATGTTCTAACAGATGGCGGTGTAGATATATCCATGTTCATACAGATAGCGGTGTAGATATTTCCATGCTTATACAGATTGCGGTGAAGATGTATGCATGTTTACACAGATAGCGGTGTAGATATTTCCATGTTCATGCAGATAGTGGTGTAGATATTTCCACGTTCATCCAGATGGCTGTGTAGATATATCCATGTTCATACAGATGGCGGTGAAGATATTTCCATGTTCATATGGATAGTGGTGTAGATATTTCCATGTTCATACAGATAGCAGTGTAGATATTTCCATGCTCATACAGATAGAGGGGCTGATATTTTCATGTTCATATAGATAGCGGTGCGGATATTTCCAAGTTTATACAGGTAGCGGTGTAGATATTTCCATGTTTATACAGGTAGCGGTGTAGATATTTCCATGTTCATACAGATAGCGGAGTAGATATCTCCATCTTAATACAGATGGCCGTGTAGTTATTTATATGTTCATACAGATGGCGGTGCAGATATTTCCATGTTCATACAGATGGCGGTGAAGATATTTCCATGTTCATAAAGATAGCGGTGTAGTTATTTCCATGTGTAAAGAGATAGCTGTGTAGATATTTCCATGTATATGCAGATAGCTGTGTAGATATTTCCATGTTCATCCAGATAGCGGTTTAGATATTTCCATGTTCAAACAAATAGCGGTGTAGATATTTCCATGTTCATAGAGATAGCGGTGTAGATATTTCCATGTTCATACAGATAGAGGGGCTGATATTTCCATGTTCATGCAGATAGCGGTGCTGATATTTCCATGTTTATACAGGTAGCAGTGTAGATATTTCCATTTTTATACAGATAGCAGTGTAGATATTTCCATGTTTATACAGATAGCGGTGTAGATATTTCCATGTTTATACAGATAGCGGTGTAGATATCTCCATCTTAATACAGATGGCGGTGTAGATATTTATGTGTTCATACAGATGGCGGTGCAGTTATTTCCATGTTCATACAGATGGCTGTGTAGATATTTCCATCTTCATACAAATGGCGGGGTAGTTATTTACATGTTTATAGCGATGGCGGTGTAGATATTTCCCTGTTTATTCAGATAGCGGCGTAGATATTTCCATGTTTATACAGATGGCGGTGTAGATATCTCCTTCTTTATAGAGGCAGTGGTGTAGGTTTTCCATGTTCATACAGATGGCGGTTTAGATATTTCCATCTTTATAGAGATGGCGGTACATCTATTTCCATGTTTATAGAGATAGCGTTGTAGATATTTCGAAGTTTATACTGATAGCGGTATAGATATTTCCATGTTTTTACAGATGGCGGTGCAGATATTTCCATGTTTATACTGATGGCGGTGCAGATATTTCTATGTTTATAGAGAAGGCGGTGTAGATATTTCCATGTATATGCAGATAGTTGTGTAGATATTTCCATGTTCATACAGATAGCGGTGTAGGTATTTCCATGTTAATACAGATAGCGGTGTAGATATTTCCATGTTCATACATGTAGCGGTGTAGATATTTCCATGTTCATACATATAGCGGTGTAGATATTTCTACCTTTATAGAAATGGCGGTGAAGATATTTCCATGTTTATACAGATGGCGGTGTAGATATTTCCATGTTTAGAGAGATGGCGGTGTAGATATTTCCATGTTTATAGAGATGGCAGTGTACATATTTCCATGTTCATAGAGAAGGCGGTGCAGATATTTCCATGTTTATACAGAAAGTGGTGCAGATATTTCCATGTTTACACAGATACTGGTGTAGACCTTTCCATGTTTACACAGTTAGCATTGTAGATATTTACATATTTATAGACATGGCGGTGTAGATATTTCCCTGTTTATACAGAAAGCGGTGTATATATTTCCATGTTTACACAGATAGCGGTGTAGACCTTTCCATGTTTACACAGATAGCGTTGTAGATATTTACATGTTTATAGAGATAGCAGTGTAGTTATTTCCATATTTATACTGATAGCGCTGAAGATATTTCCATGTTTACACAGATAGCTGTGTGGATATTTCCATGTTTATACAAGTAGCGGTGTAGATATTTCCATGTTTATGCAGATAGCGGTGCAGATATTTCCTAGTTTATACAGATAGCGGTGTAGATTTTTCCATATTCATACAGATAGCGGTGTAGTTATTTCCATGTTCATACAGATAGCGGTGTAGATATTTCCATGCTCATACAGATTGTGGTGTAGATATTTCCATGTTCATACTGATGGCGGTGTAGATATTTCCATGTTCATACAGATTGCGGTGTAGATATTTCCATGTTTATAGAGATAGCGGTGTTATTATTTCCATGTTTATAGAGAGAGCGGTGCAGACACTTCCTTATTTATACAGATAGCAATGTAGATATTTCCATGTCCATACAGATAGCGGTGCAGATATTTCCACCCTTGTAGAGATGGCGGTATAGGTATTTCCATGTTCATACAGATGTCTGTGTACATATTTCCATGTTTATAGAGATGGCGGTGTAGATATTTCCATGTTCATCCAGATGGCAGTGTAGATATTTCCATGTTCATACAGATGGCGGTGAACATATTTCCATGTTTATAGAGATGGTGGTGTGGATATTTCCATGTTTATACAGAGGGCGGTTTAGATATTTCCATGTTTCCAGAGATAGCGGTGTAGATATTTCCATGTTGATACAAACAGAGGTGTAGATATTTCCAAGTTTATAGAGATAGCGGCGTAGCTAATTCCATCTTTATAGAGAGAGTGGTGTAGATATTTCCTTGTTCATACAGTTAGCGTTGTAGATACTTCCATGTTCATGGAGATGGCGGTGTAGCTATTTCCATGTTCATAGAGATGGCGTTGAACATATTTCCATGTTCGTACAGATGGCGGTATTGATATTTCCATGTTCATAGTGATGGCGGTGTAGATAATTCCATGTTCGTAGGGGTGGCGGTGTAGATATTTCCATGTTCATATGGATGGCGGTGTAGATATTTCCATGTTCATACAGATGGCGGTGTAGATATTTCCATGTTTATAGAGATGGCGGTGTAGGTATTTTCATGTTTATACAGAAAGTGGTGTATATAATTCCATGTTTTCACAGATAGCGGTGTAGACCTTTCCATGTTTACACAGATAGCGTTGTAGATATTTACATGTTTATAGAGAGAGCGGTGTAGTTATTTCCATATTTATACTGATAGCGCTGAAGATATTTCCATGTTTACACAGATAGCTGTGTGGATATTTCCATGTTTATACAGATAGCGGTGTAGGTATTTCCATGTTTATACAGAAAGCCGTGTATATATTTCCATGTTTACACAGATAGAGGTGTAGACCTTTCTATGTTTCCACAGATAGCGTTGTAGACATTTACATGTTTATAGAGATAGCGGTGTAGTTATTTCCATATTTATACTGTTAGCGCTGAAGATATTTCCATGTTTACACAGATAGCTGTGTGGATATTTCCATGTTTATACAGGTAGCGGTGTAGATATTTCCATGTTTATGCAGATAGCAGTGCAGATATTTCCTAGTTTATAGAGATAGCAGCGTAGATATTTCCATGTTCATACAGATATCGGTGTAGATATGTCCATGTTTATACAGACAGCAGTGTAGATAATTCTATGTTTATACAGATAACAGTGTAGATATTTCCATCTTAATACAGATGGCGGTGTAGATATTTCCATGTCCATACAGATGGCGGTGTAGCTATTTCCATGTTCATACAGATGGCGGTGTAGATATTTCCATGTTTATAGAGGTAGCGGTGTAATTATTTTCATGTTTATAGAGATAGCTGTGTAGATATTTCCATGTATATACAGATGGCGGTGTAGATATTTCCATGTTCATACAGATAGCGGTGTAGATATTTCTATCTTCATACAGATAGCGGTGTAGTTATTTCCATGTTCAGATAGCGGTGTAAATATTTCCATGCTCATACAGATAGCGGTGTAGATATTTCCATGTTCATACAGATGGCGGTGTATATATTTCCATGTTCATACAGATGGTGGTGCAGATATTTCCATGTTTATAGAGATGGTGGTGTGGATATTTCCATGTTTATGCAGAGGGCGATTTAGATATTTCCGTCTTTACAGAGATAGCTGTGTAGATATTTCCATGTTGATACAAATAGCGGTGTAGATATTTCCAAGTTTACAGAGAGAGCGGTGTAGATATTTCCATGTTGATACAAATAGCGGTGTAGATATTTACATGTTTATACAGATAGCGGTGTACATATCTCCATGTTCATACAGATGATGGTGCAGATATTTCCATGTTTATAGAGATGGTGGTGTGGATATTTCCATGTTTATGAAGAGGGCAGTTTAGATATTTCCATCTTTACAGAGATAGCGGTGTAGATATTTCCATGTTGATACAAATTGCGGTGTAGATATTTCCAAGGTTACAGAGAGAGCGGTGTAGATATTTCCATGTTGATACAAATAGTGGTGTAGATATTTACGTGTTTATACAGATAGCGGTGTAGATATTTCCATGTTCATACTGATAGCAGTATAGATATTTCCACCTTTATAGCGATGGCGGTGTAGATATTTCTATGTTCATACAGATGGCGGTGCAGATATTTCCATGTTTATAGAGATGGCGGTGTAGATATTTCCATGTTTATACAGATGACGGTGTAGATATTTCCATGTTTATAGAGATTGCAGTGTAGATATTTCCATGTTTACACAGAAAGCCGTGTAGATATTTCCATGTTTACACAGGTAACGGTGTAGACCTTTCCATGTTTACACAGATAGCGTTGCAGATATTTACAGGTTTATAGAGACAGCGGTGTGGTTATTTCCATGTTTCTACGGTTAGCGCTGAATATATATTCATGTTTACACAGATAACTGTTTGGACATTTCCATGTTTATACAGATAGCGGTGTAGATATTTCCATGTTTATACAGATAGTGGTGCAGATATTTCCTTGTTTATACAGATAGCGGCGTAGATATTTCCATGTTTATACAGATAGCGGTGGAGATGTTTCCATGTTTATACAGATAGCGGTGGAGATGTTTCCATGTTTATACAGATAGCTCTGTAGATATTTCCATGTTTATACAGGTAGCGATGTAGATATTTCCAAGTTTCTACGGATAGCGGTGTAGATATTTCCATGTTTATACAGATGGCAATGTAGATATTTCCATCTTAATACAGATGGCGTTGTAGATATTTCCTTGTTCATACAGATGACGGTGCAGATATTCCCATGTTCATACAGATGGCGGTGTAGATATATCCATCTTCATACAGATGGCGGTGTAGTTATTTCCATGTTTATAGCAATGGCGGTGTAGATATTTGTATGTTTATTCAGATAGCGGTGTATATATTTCCATCTTTATACAGATAGCGGTGTAGATATTTCCATGTTTATACAGATGGTAGTGTACATATTTCCATGTTTATAGAGATGGCGGTGCGGATATTTCCAAGTTTATACAGATGGCGGTGTACATATTTCCAACTTTATACAGATGGCGGTGTAGATATTTCCACGTTTATTTAGATGGCGGTGTAGATATTTCCATGTTGATACAGATAGCGATGTAGATATTTCCATGTTCATACAGATAGCGTTGTAGATATTTCCATTTTTATACAGATGGCGGTGTAGATATTTCCATGTTTATACAGACGGCCCTGTAGTTATTTCCATGTTTATAGAGATAGCGGTGTAGATTTTTCCATGTTTATAGAGATAGTGGTGTAGATATTTCCCTGTTTTACATTTAACAGTTTAGTTATTTCCATGTTTATACAGATAGCGGTGCACATATTTCCATGTTTATAGATATAGCGGTGTAGCTATTTCCATGTTTATTCTAATAACGGTGAAGATATTTCCATGTTCGTACTGATTGCGGTGTAGATATTTCCATGTATATACAGATAGCGTTGTAGATATTTCCATGTTTATACAGATAGTGGTGTAGATATCACCATGTTCAAACTGATAGCGGTGTAGATATATCCATGGTCATACAGATGGCGGTGTAGATATTTCCATGAATTTACAGATAACATTGTAGATATTTCCATGTTCATACAGATGTCGGTTTAGATATTTTCATGTTCATACTGATGGTGGTGTAGATATTTCCATGTCTATAGAGATGGCACTGTAGATATTTCCATGTTCATACAGATTGCGGTGTAGATATTTCCATGTTTATACAGAGGGTGGTTTAGATATTTCCATGTTTACACAGATAGCGGTGGAGATATTTCCACGTTGATACACATAGCGGTGTAGATATTTCCAAGTTTATAGAGACAGCGGTGTAGATATTTCCATGCGTATAGAGACAGCGTTGTAGATATTTCCATGTTTATACAGGTAGCGGTATAGATATTTCCATGTTTATACAGATGGCGGTGTAGATATTTCCATGTTTATAGTGATGGCGGTGTAGATATTTCCATGTTTATACAGAGGGCGGTTTAGATATTTCCATGTTTACACAGATAGCGGTGTAGATATTCCGATATTAATGCAGATGGCGGTGAAGGTGTTTCCATGTTCCTACAGATGGCGGTGTAGATATTTCCATGTTCATACAGATACCGGTGTATATATTTCCATGTTCCTACAGATGGCGGTGTAGATATTTCCATGTTCATACAGATGGCGGTGTAGATATTTCCATGTTCATAGAAATGGCCGTGTAGTTATTTCCATGTTTATAGAGATAGCAGTGTAGATATTTCCATTGATATACAGATAGCGGTGTGGATATTTCCATGTTTATGCAGATAGCGGTGCAGATATTTCCATGTTCATACAGATAGCGGTGTAGATATTTCGATGTTTATACAGATACTGGTGTAGTTATTTCCAAGTTTATAGAGACTGCGGTGTAGATATTTCCATGCGTATAGAGACAGCGTTGTAGATATTTCCATGTTTATACAGGTAGCGGTATAGATATTTCCATGTTTATACAGATGGCGGTGTAGATATTTCCATGTTTATAGTGATGGCGGTGTAGATATTTCCATGTTTATACAGAGGGCGGTTTAGATATTTCCATGTTTACACAGATAGCGGTGGAGATATTTCCACGTTGATACACATAGCGGTGTAGATATTCCCAAGTTTATAGAGACAGCGGTGTAGATATTTCCATGTGTATAGAGACAGCGTTGTAGATATTTCCATGTTTATACAGATAGCGGTATAGATATTTCCATGTTTATACAGATGGCGGTGTAGATATTTCCATGTGTGTAGAGATGGCGGTGTAGATATTTCCATGTTTATACAGAGGGCAGTTTAGATATTTCCATGTTTACACAGATAGCGGTGTAGATATTCCCATATTAATGCAGATGGCGGAGAAGGTGTTTCCATGTTCCTACAGATGGCGGTGTAGATATTTCCATGTTCATACAGATACCGGTGTATATATTTCCATGTTCCTACAGATGGCGGTGTAGATATTTCCATGTTCATACAGATGGCGGTGTAGATATTTCCATGTTCATAGAAATGGCCGTGTAGTTATTTCCATGTTTATAGAGATAGCAGTGTAGATATTTCCATTGATATACAGATAGCGGTGTGGATATTTCCATGTTTATGCAGATAGCGGTGCAGATATTTCCATGTTCATACAGATAGCGGTGTAGATATTTCGATGTTTATACAGATACTGGTGTAGTTATTTCCAAGTTTATAGAGACTGCGGTGTAGATATTTCCATGTTTATACAGATAGCGGTGTAGATATTTCCATGTTGATAGAGATAGTGGTGTAGTTATTTCCATGTTTATACTGATAGCGGTGAAGATATTTCCATGTTTATACCGATAGTGGTGTAGTTATTTCCAAGTTTATGCAGATAGCGGTGCAGATATTTCCATGTTCATACAGATAGCGGTGTAGATATTTCCATGTTCATACAGATAGCGGTGTAGATATTTCCATGTTCATACAGATAGCGGTGTAGATATTTCCATGTTCATACAGATAGCGGTGTAGATATTTCCATGTTCATACAGATAGCGTTGTAGTTATTTCCATGTTCTTTCAGACAGCAGTGAAGATATTTCCATGTTCATACCGATAGCGGTTTAGATATTTCCATGTTCATACAGATAGCGGTGTAAATAATTCCACCTTTATAGAGATGGCGGTGTAAATATTTCTATGTTCATACAGATGGCAGTGTAGATATTTCCATGTTTATACAGATGGCGGTGTAGATATTTCCATCTTTATACAGATAGCGGTGTAGATATTTCCATGTTTATACAGATAGCGGTGTAGATATTTCCATCTTAATACAGATGGCGGTGTAGATATGTCCATGTTCGTACAGATGGCGGTGTAGATATTTCCATGTTCATCCAGATGTCGATGTAGATATATCCATGTTCATACAGATGGGGGTGAAGGTATTTCCATGTTCATACAGATGGCGGTGTAGATATTTCCATGTTCATACAGATGGCGGTGTAGATATTTCCATGTACATAGAGATGGCGGTGTAGATATTTCCATGTTCATTCAAATGGCGGTGTAGCTATTTGAATGTTCATAGAGATGGCGGTGTAGTTGTTTCCATGTTTATAGAGATAGCAGTGTAGTTATTTCCATTTTTATAGAGATAGCAGTGTAGATCTTTCCATTGATGTACAGATAGCTGTGTAGATATTTCCATGTTCATACAGATAGCGGTGTAGATATCTCCATGTACGTACAGTTAGCGGTGTAGATATTTCCATGTTCGTACAGATGGCGGTGTAGATATTTACATGTTCATACAGATGGCGGTGTAAATATTCCCAAGTTCATACAGATGGCGGTGTAGATATTTACATGTTCATACAGATGGCAGTGTAGATATTTCCATGTTCGTACAGATGGCGGTGTAGATATTTCCATGTTCATAGAGATGGCGGTGTAGATATTTCCATGTTTATGCAGATAGCGTTATAGATATTTCCATGTTTATACAGATGGTGGTGTAGATATTTCCACGTTTATAGAGATGGCGGTGTAGATATTTCCATGTTTATAGAGATAGTGGCGTAGTTATTTCCAAGTTTATAGAGACAGCGTTGTAGATATTTCCATGTTTATAGAGATAGTTGTGAAGATATTTCAATGTTTTTACAGATAGCGGTGTAGATATCTCCATGTTTATACAAATAGCGGTGTAGATATTTCCATGTTTATAGAGATAGTGGTGTAGATAATTCCAATTTTGTACAGATATCAGTGTAGATATTTCCGAATTCATACAGACAGCGATGCAGATATTTCCACGTTTATAGAGATGGCGGTGTAGATATTTCCATGTTCATACAGATGGCGGTGTAGATATTTCCATGTTTATAGAGATTGCGGTGTAGATATTTCCATGTTCATACAGATGGCGGTTTAGATATTTCCATGTTCACACAGATAGCGGTGTAGACATTTCCATGTTTACACAGATAGCGGTGTGGATATTTCCATGTTTATGCAGATAGCGGTGTAGATATTTCCATGTTTATACAGATAGCGGTGCGGATATTTCCATGTTTATACAGATAGTGGTGCAGATATTTAAATGTTTATGCAGATAGCGGTGTAGATATTTCCATCTAAGTGCAGATGGCGGTGTAGATATGTCCATGTTCGTACAGATGGCGGTGTAGATATTTCCATGTTCATACCGATGGCGGTGTAAATATTTCGAAGTTTACAGAGATAGCGCTGTAGTTATTTCCATATTTATAGAGAAATCTGTGTAGATATTTCCATGTATATGCAGATAGCTCTGTAGATATTTAAATGTTCATGCAGATAGCGGTGTAGAAATTTCTATGTTCATCCAGATGCCGGTGTAGAAATATCCATGTTCATACAGATGGCGGTGAAGATATTTCCATGTTCATACAGATGGCGGTGTACATATTTCCATGTTCATACAAATGGCGGTGTAGATATTTCCATGTTCATAGAGATGGCGGTGTAGATATTTCCATGTTCATACAAATGGCGGTGTAGATATTTCCATGTTCATAGAGATGGCGGTGTAGTTATTTCCATGTTTATACAGATAGCAGTGTATTTATTTCCATGTTTATAGAGATAGCAGTGTAGATATTTCCACTGATATTCACATAGCTGTGTAGATATTTGCATGTTCATACAGATAGCGGTGTAGATATTTCCATGTTCATACTGATAGCGGTGTGGATATTTCCATGTTCATACAGATAGCGGTGTAGATATTTCCATATACAGATAACGGTGTAGATATTTCCATATTCATTCAGATAGCGGTGTAGATATTTCCATGTTCATACAGTTAGAGGTGTAGATATTTCCATGTTCATACAGACGGCGGTGTAGATATTTACATGTTCATGCAGACGGCGGTGTAGCTATTTCCATGTTCGTACAGGTGGCGGTGTAGATATTTCCAGGTTCATAGAGATGGCGGTGTAGATATTTCCGTGTTTATGCAGATAGCGGTATATATATTTCCATGTTTATAGAGATGGCGGGGTAGATATTTTCATGTTTATACAGATAGCGTTGCGGATATTTCCATGTTTATACAGATAGTGTTGCAGATATTTCCATGTTTATACAGATAGCGGTGTAAATATTTCCATCTTAATACAGATGGCGGTGTAGATATTTCCATGTTTATAGAGATGGCAGTGTAGATATTTCCATGTTCATACAGATGGCGGTTTAGATATTTCCATGTTTACACAGAAAGCGGTGTGGATATTTCCATGTTTATGCAGATAGCGGTGTAGATATTTCCATGTTTATACAGATAGTGGTGCGGATATTTCCATGCTTATACAGATAGTGGTGCAGATATTTCCATGTTTATGCAGATAGCGGTGTAGATATTTCCATCTTAGTGCAGATGGCGGTGTAGATATGTCCATGTTCGTTCAAATGGTGGTGTAGATTTTTCCATGTTCATACAGATGGCGGTGTAGATATTTCGAAGTTTATAGAGATAGCGCTGTAGTTATTTCCATATTTATAGAGAAATCTGTGCAGATATTTCCATGTATATGCAGATAGCTGTGTAGATATTTAAATGTTCATGCAGATAGCGGTGTAGAAATTTCTATGTTCATCCAGATGCCGGTGTAGATATATCCATGTTCATACAGATGGCGGTGAAGATATTTCCATGTTCATACAGATGGCGGTGTAGATATTTCCATGTTCATACAAATGGCGGTGTAGATATTTCCATGTTTATTGAGATGGCGGTGTAGATATTTCCATGTTCATACAGATAGCGGTGCAGATATTTCCATGTTCAAACAGATAGCGGTGTAGATATTTCCATGTTCATACAGATAGCGGTGTAGATATTTCCATGCTCATACAGATAGCGGTGTAGATATTTCCATGTTCATACAGTTAGCGGTGTAGATATTTCCATGTTCGTACAGATGGCGGTGTGGATATTTACTTGTTCATACAGATGGCGGTGTAGATATTTCCATGTTCGTGCGGATGGCAGTGTAGATATTTCCATGTTCATACAGGTGGCGGTGTAGATATTTCCATGTTTATACAGATAGCAGTGTAGATATTTCCATGTTTATAGAGATAGCAGTGTAGATATTTCCATGTTCATACAGATAGCGGTGTAGATATTTCCATGTTCATACAGATAGCGGTGTAGATATTTCCATGTTCATACAGATTGCGGTGTAGATATTTCCATGTTCATACAGATGGCGGTGTAGATATTTCCATGTTCGTGCAGATGGCGGTGTAGATATTTCCATGATTATGCAGATAGCGGTATAGATATTTCCATGTTTATACAGATGGTGGTGTAGATATTTCCATGTTTATATAGATGGCGGTCTAGATATTTCCATGTTTATAGAGATAGTGGTGTAGTTATTTCCAAGTTTATACAGACAGCGTTGTAGATATTTCCATGTTTATACAGATAGCGGTGAAGATATTTCCATGTTTATACAGATAGCGGTGTAGATATTTCCATGTTTATATAGATAGCGGTGTAGATATTTCTATGTTTATGGAGATAGTAGTGTAGATAATTCCAACTTTATACAGATAGCAGTGTAGATATTTCCAAGTTCATACAGATTGCAGTGTAGACATTTCCACGTTTATATAGATGGCGGTGTAGATATTTCCATGTTGATACAGATGGCGGTGCAGATATTTCCATGTTTATAGAGATAGCAGTGTAGATATTTCCATTGATATACTGATAGCTGTGTAGATATTTGCATGTTCATACCGATAGCGGTGTAGATATTTCCATGTTCATACAGATGGCGGTGTAGACATTTCCATGTTCATACAAATGGCGGTGTAGATATTTCCATGTTCGTAGAGATGGCGTTGTAGATATTTCCATGTTCATACACATGGCAGTGTAGATATTTCCATGTTCATAGAGATGGCGGTGTAGATATTTCCATGTTTATACAGATAGCAGGGTAGTTATTTCCATGTTTATTGAGATAGTAGTGTAGATATTTCCATTGATATACAGATAGCTGTGTAGATATTTGCATGTTCATACAGATAGCGGTGTAGATATTTCCATGTTCATACAGATAGTGGTGTAGATATTCCATGTTCGTACAGATGGCGGTGTAGATATTTCCATGTTCATACAGATGGCGGTGTATATATTTTGAAGTTTATAGAGATCACGCTGTAGTTATTTCCATATTTATAGAGAAATCTGTGTAGGTATTTCCATGTATATGCAGATAGCTTTGTAGATATTTCCATGTTCAAGCAGATAGTTGTGTAGATAATTCTATGTTCATCCAGATGCCGGTGTAGTTATATCCATGTTCATACAGATGGCGGTGAGGATATTCCCATGTTCATACAGATGGCGGTGTAGATATTTCCATGTTCATACAAATGGCGGTGTAGATATTTCCATGTTCATAGAGATGGCGGTGTAGATATTTCCATGTTCATACTAATGGCGGTGTAGATATTTTCATGTTTATAGAGACGGCGGTGTAGATATGTCCATGTTTATACAGATAGCACTGTAGATATTTTCATGTTTATAGAGATAGCATTGTAGATAATTCCATTCATATACAGATAGCTCTGTAGATATTTCCATGTTCATACTGATAGCGGTGTAGGTATTTCCATGTTCATACAGATAGCGGTGTAGATATTTGCATGTTCATACAGATAGCGGTGTAGATATTCCATGTTCATACAGATGGCGGTGTAGATATTTACATGTTCATACAGATGGCGGTGTAGATATTTCCATGTTCGTACAGATGGCGGTGTAGATATTTCCGTGTTCATAGAGATGGCGGTGTAGATATTTCCATGTTTATGCAGATAGCGGTATAGATATTTCCATGTTTATACAGATGGTGGTGTAGATATTTCGATGTTTATAGAGATGGCGTTCTGGATATTACCAAGTTTATAGAGATGTGGTGTAGTTATTTCCAAGTTTATAGAGACAGCATTGTAGATATTTCCATGTTTGTACAGAGAGCGGTGAAGATATTTCCATGTTTATACAGATAGCGGTGTAGATATTTCCATGTTTATACAAATAGCGGTGTAGGTATTTCCATGTTTATAGAGATACTGGTGTAGATAATTCCAATTTTATACAGATAGCAGTGTAGATATTTCCAAATTCATACAGATAGCGGTGTGGGTATTTCCACGTTTATAGAGATGGCTGTGTGGATATTTCCATGTTCATACAGATGGCGGTGTAGATATTTCCATGTTTATAGACATGGCGGTGTAGATATTTCCATGTTTATAGAGATGGCGGTGTAGATATTTTCATATTTACACAGATGGTTGTGTAGATATTTCCATGTTTACACAGATAGCGGTGTAGACATTTCCATGTTTACACAGATAGCGGTGTGGATATTTCCATGTTTATGCAGATAGCGGTGTAGATATTTCCATGTTTATACAGATAGCGGTGCGGATATTTCCATGTTTATACGGATAGTGTTGCAGATATTTCTTGTTTATGCAGATAGCGGTGTAGATATTTCCATCTTAATACAGATGGCGGTGCAGATATGTCCATGTTCGTACAGATGGCGGTGTAGATATTTCCATGTTCATACAGATGGCGGTGTATATATTTCGAAGTTTATAGAGATAGCGCTGTAGTTATTTCCATATTTATAGAGAAATCTGTGTAGGTATTTCCATGTATATGCAGATAGCTTTGTAGATATTTCCATGTTCAAGCAGATAGTTGTGTAGATAATTCTCTGTTCATCCAGATGCCGGTGTAGATATATCCATGTTCATACAGATGGCGGTGTAGATATTTCCATGTTCATACAAATGGCGGTGTAGATATTTCCATGTTCATAGAGATGGCGGTGTAGATATTTCCATGTTCATACAGATGGCGGTGTAGATATTTTCATGTTTATAGAGATGTCGGTGTAGATATGTACATGTTTATACAGATAGCAGTGTAGTTATTTCCATGTTTATAGAGATAGCATTGTAGATAATTCCATTCATATACAGATAGCTCTGTAGATATTTCCATGTTCATACAGATAGCGGTGTAGGTATTTCCATGTTCATACAGACAGCGGTGTAGATATTTCCATGTTCATACAAATAGCTGTGTAGATATTTCCATGTTCATACAAATAGCTGTGTAGATATTTCCATGTTCATACTGTTAGCATTGTAGATATTTCCATGTTCATACAGATGGTGGTGTAGATATTTACATGTTCATACAGATGGCGGAGTAGATATTTACATGTTCATACAGATGGCGGTGTAGATATTTACATGTTCGTACAGATGGCGGTGTAGATACTTCCATGTTCATAGAGATGGCGGTGTAGATATTTCCATGTTTATGCACATAGCAGTAAAGATATTTCTATGTTTATACAGATGGTGGTGTAGATGTTTCCATGTTTATAGAGATGGCGGTCTAGATATTTCCAAGTTTATAGAGATAGTCGTGTAGTTATTTCCAAGTTTATACAGACAGTGTTGTAGATATTTCCATGTTTATACAGATAGCGGTGAAGATATTTCCATGTTTATACAGATAGTGGTGTAGATATTTCCATGTTTATACAGATAGCGGTGTAGATATTTCCATGTTTATAGAGATAGTGGTGTAGATAATTCCAGTTTTATACAGATAGCAGTGTAGATATTTCCAAGTTCATACAGATAGCAGTGTAGATATTTCCACGTTTATAGAGATGGCGTTGTAGATATTTCGATGTTCATACAGATGGCAGTGTAGATATTTCCATGTTCATACAGATGGCGGTGTAGATATTTCGAAGTTTATAGAGATAGCGCTGTAGTTAATTCCATATTTATAGAGAAATCTGTGTAGATATTTCCATGTTCATGCAGATAGCGGTGTAGATATTTCCTTGTTCATCCAGATGCCGGTGTAGATATATCCATGTTCATACAGATGGCGGCGAAGATATTTCCATGTTCATACAGATGGCCGTGTAGATATTTCCAAGTTCGTACAGATGGCGGTGTAGATATTTCCATGTTCATAGAGATGGCGGTGTAGATATTTCCATGTTCATACAAATGGTGGTATAGATATTTCCATGTTCATAGAGATGGCGGTGTAGATATTTCCATGTTTATACAGATATCAGTGTAGTTATTTCCATGTTTATAGAGATAGCATTGTAGATATTTCCATTGATATACAGACTGCTCTGTAGATATTTCCATGTTCATACAGATAGCGCTGTAGATATTTCCATGTTCATACAGATAGCGGTGTAGATATTTGCATGTTCATACAGATAGCGGTGTAGATATTTGCATGTTCATACAGATAGCGGTGTAGATATTTCCATGTTCATACAGTTAGCGGTGTAGATATTTCCATGTTCATACAGATGGAGGTGTAGATATTTACATGTTCATACAGATGGCGGTGTAGATATTTCCATGTTCGTGCAGATGGCAGTGTACATATTTCCATGTTCATACAGGTGGCGGTGTAGATATTTCCATGTTTATACAGATAGCAGTGTAGTTATTTCCAGGTTTATAGAGATAGCAGCGACGTTATTTCCATTGATATACAGATAGCTGTGTAGATATTTGCATGTTCATACAGATAGCTGTGTAGGTATTTCCATGTTCATACAGATAGCGGTCTAGATATTTCCATGTTCATACAGATCGCGGTGTAAATATTTCCATGTTCATACAGATAACGGTGTAGATATTTCCATGTTCATACAGATAGCGGTGTAGATATTTCCATGTTCATACAGTTAGCGGTGTAGATATTTACATGTTCATACAGATGGCGGTATAGATATTTACATGTTCGTGCAGATGGCGGTGTAGATAATTCCATGTTTATGCAGATAGCAGTATAGATATTTCCGTGTTTATACAGATGGTGGTGTAGATATTTCCATGTTAATAGAGATGGCAGTCTAGATATTTCCATGTTTATAGAGATGGTGGTGTAGTTATTTCCAAGTTTATACAGACAGCGTTGTAGATATTTCCATGTTTATACAGATAGCAGTGAAGATATTTCCATGTTTATACAGATAGCGGTGTAGATATTTCCACGTTTATACAGATAGCGGTGTAGATATTTCTATGTTTATAGAGATAGTGGTGTAGATAATTGCAACTTTATACAGATAGAAGTGTAGATATTTCCAAGTTCATACAGATGGCGGTGTAGATATTTCCATGTTCATAGAGATGGCGGTGTAGATATTTCCGTGTTCATACAAATGGCGGTGTAGATATTTCCATGTTCATAGAGATGGCGGTGTAGATATTTCCAAGTTTATACAGATAGCAGTGTTGTTATTTCCATGTTTATAGAGATAGCAGTGTAGATATTTCCATTGATATACAGATAGCTGTGTAGATATTTGCATGTTCATACAGATAGCGTTGTATATATTTCCATATTTATAGAGAAATGAGGTGTAGATATTTCCATGTTTATTCAGATGGCGGTGTAGATATTTCCACGTTTATACAGATAGCGGTGTAGATATTTCCATGTTTACACAGATAGCGGTGTGGAGATCTCCATGTTTATACAGATAGCGGTTTAGGTATTTCTATGTATATACTGATGGCGGTGTAGACTTTTCCATGTTCCTACAGATGGCGGTGTAGATATTTCCGAGTTTATAGAGATGGCGGTGTAGATATTTCCAAGTTTACAGAGAGGGCGGTGTAGATATTTCCATGTTTATAGAGAAAACTTTGTAGATATTTCCATGTATATGCAGATAGCTGTGTTGATATTTCCATGTTTATACAGATAGCGGTGTATATATATCTATCTTAATACAGATGGCATTGTAGATATTTCCATGTTCCTACAGATGGCAGTGTAGATATTTCCATGTTCATACAGATAGCGGTGTAGATATTTCTATGTTCATACTGATGGCGGTGAAGATAATTCCATGTTCAAACAGATGGCAGTGTAGATACTTCCATGTTCATACAGATGGCGGTGTAGTTATTTGCATGTTCATAGAGATGGCGCTGTAGTTATTTCCATGTTTATTGAGATAGCGGTGTAGTTATTTCCATGTTTATAGAGATAGCGGTGTAGATATTTCTATGTATATACAGATAGCAGTGTGAATTTTTCCATGTTCATACAGATAGCGGTATAGATATTTTCATCTTTATAGAGATGGTGGTGTAGATATTTCCATGTTCATACAAATGATGGTGTAGTTATTTCCATGTTCACAGAGATGGCGTTGTAAATATTTCCATGTTTATACAGATAGCAGTGTAGTTATTTCCATGTTTATAGAGATAGCATTCTAGATATTTCCATTGATATACAGACAGCTGTGAAGATATTTGAATGTTCATACAGGTAGCGGCATAGATATTTCCATGTTCATACTGATAGCAGTGTAGATATTTCCGTGTTCATACAGATAGCGGTGTAGATATTTCCATGTTCATACAGGTAGCGGTGTAGATATTTCCATGTTCATACAGATGGCTGTGTAGATATTTCCATGTTCATAGAGATGGCGGTGCAGTTATTTCCATGATCTTACAGATAGCGGTGTAGATATTTCCACGTTTATAGAGAGGGCGGAGTAGACATTTCCATGTTAATACGGATGGCGGTGTAGATATTTCCATGTTTATAGAGATGGATTTGTAGATATTTCCATGTTCATTCAGATGGCGGTGTAGGTATTTTCATGTTCATCCAGATGTCGATGTAGATATATCCATGTTCATACAGATGGGGGTGAAGGTATATCCATGTTCATACAGATGGCAATGTAGATATTTCCATGTTCATACAGATGGCGGTGTAGATATTTCTATGTTCATCCAGATGGCGGTGTAGATATTTCCATGTTCATGCAGATGGCGGTGAAGATATTTCCATGTTCCCACAGATGGCGGTGTAGATATTTCTATGTTCATACAAATGGCGGTGTAGATATTTCCATGTTCATAGAGATGGCGGAGCAGTTATTTCCATGATCATACAGATAGCGGTGTAGATATTTCCACGTTTATAGAGATGGCGGAGTAGACATTTCCATGTTAATACGGATGGCGGTGTAGATATTTCCATGTTTATAGAGATGGAGTTGTAGATATTTCCATGTTCATACAGATGGCGGTGTAGGTATTTCCATGTTCATCCAGATGTCGATGTAGATATATCCATGTTCATACAGATGGGGGTGAAGGTATTTCCATGTTCATACAGATGGCAATGTAGATATTTCCATGTTCATAGAGATGGCGGTGTACCTATTTCCATATTCATTGAGAAGGCGGTGTAGATATTTCCATGTTTATACAGATGGCGGTGTAGATATTTCCATGTTTATAGTGATGGCGGTGTAGATATTTCCATGTTTATACAGAGGGCGGTTTAGATATTTCCATGTTTGCACAGATAGCGGTGGAGATATTTCCACATTGATACACATAGCGGTGTAGATATTTCCAAGTTTATAGAGACAGCGGTGTAGATATTTCCATGTGTATAGAGACTGCGTTGTAGATATCTCCATGTTTATACAGATAGCGGTAAAGATATTTCCATGTTTATACAGATGGCGGTGTAGATATTTCCATGTTTATAGAGATGGCGGTGTAGATATTTCCATGTTTATACAGAGGGCAGTTTAGATATTTCCATGTTTACAGAGATAGCGGTGTAGATATTTCCAAGTTGATTCACATAGCCGTGTAGATATTTCCAAGTTTATAGAGATAGCGGTGTAGATATTTCCATGTTTATAGAGACAACGTTGTAGGTATTTCCATCTTTACAAAGATAGCGGTATAGGTATTTCCATGTTTATATAGATGGCGGTGTAGATATTTCCATGTTTATAGACTTGGCAGTGTAGATATTTCCATCTTCATACAAATGGCAGTGTAGATATTTCCATGTTTATAGAGATAGCGGTATAGTTATTTCCTTGTTTATAGAGAAAGCTGTGTAGATATTTCCATCTTCATACAGGTAGCGGTGTAGATATTTCCAAGTACATACAGATGGTGGTGTAGATATTTCCATGTTCATCCAGATGGCGGTGTAGATATTTCCATGTTCATGCAGATGGAGGTGAAGATATTTCCATGTTCCTACAGATGGCGGTGTAGATATTTCCATGTTCATACAAACGGCAGTGTAGATATTTCCATGTTCATAGAGATGGCGGTGTAGTTATTTCCATGTTCATACAGATAGCGGTGTAGACATTTCCACGTTTATAGAGATGGCGGTGTAGGTATTTCCATGTTCAGAGGGATGGCGGTGTAGATATTTCCATTTTTTTAGAGATGGAGTTGTAGATATTTCCATGTTTATACGGAAGGCAGTGTAGATACTTCCATGTTTATAGACATGGCGGTTTAGATATTTA
The DNA here is from genome assembly GCF_029281585.2 of Gorilla gorilla gorilla. NCBI lineage: Eukaryota > Metazoa > Chordata > Mammalia > Primates > Hominidae > Gorilla > Gorilla gorilla. The sequence goes on along the minus strand of NC_073239.2, from coordinate 173,367 downwards.
TATGTTTACACAGATAGCGGTGAAGATATTTCCATGTTGACACAGATAGCGGTGTGGATTTTCCATGTTCCTACAGATAGCGGTGTACATGTTTCCATGTTCATAGAGATAGCGGTGTAGATATTTAAATGTTCATACATATAGCGCTGTAGATATTTCCATGTTCATCCTGATGGCGGTGAAGATATTTCCATGTTCATACAGATGGCGGTGATGTTATTTCCATGTTCATACAGATGGCAGTGTAGGTATTTCCATGTTCATACAGTTAACGGTGTAGATATTTCCATGTTCATACAGATGGCGGTGTAGATAATTCCATGTTCATACAGATGGCGGTGAAGTTGTTTACACGTTCAAACCGATGGCGGTGTAGATATTTCCATGTTCATGGAGATGGCGGTGTAGATATTACCATGCTCATTGACATGGCAGTGTAGATATTTCCATGTTCATACAGATGGCGGTGTAGATATTTCCATGTTTATAGAGATGGCGGTGTAGATATTTCCATGTTTATGCAGAGTTCGGTTTAGATATTTCCATGTTTACTTAGATAGCGTTGTAGATATTTCCATCTTGATACACAGAGCGGTGTAGATATTTCCAAGTTTATAGAGATAGCGGTGTAGATATTTCCGTGTTTGTAATGATAGCGTTGTAGATATTTCCATGTTTATACAGATAGCGGTATTGATATTTCCATGTTTATACAGATAGCGGTGTAGATATTTCCATCTTAATACAGATGGCGGTGTAGATATTTCCATGTTCCTACAGACGGCGCTGTAGATATTTCCATGTTCATACAGATGGCGGTGTAGATATTTCGAAGTTTATAGAGATAGCGGTGTAGTTATTTCCATGTATATAGAGAAAGCTCTGTAGATGTTTCCATGTAAATGCAGATAGCTGTGTAGATATTTCCATGTTCATGCAGATAGCGGTGTAGATATTTCCATGTTCATCCAGATGCCGGTGTATATATATCCATGTTCATAGAGATGGCAGTGTAGATATTTCCAAGTTTATAGAGATAGCGGTATAGATATTTCCATGTTTATGGAGATAGCGTTGTAGATATTTCCATGTTTATACAGATAGTGGTATAGATATTTCCATGTTTATACAGATGGCAGTGTAGATATTTCCATGTTTACAGAGATAGTGTTGTAGTTATTTCCAAGTTTATAGAGATAGTGGTGTAGATATTTCCATGTTTATACAGATATTGGTGTAGATATTTCCATGTTTATACAGATGGCGGTACAGATATTTCCATGTTTATAGAGATGGGGGTGTAGATATTTCCATGTTACTACAGATAGCGGTGTAGATATTTCCATGTTTATACAGATGGCGGTGTAGTAATTTCCATGTTTATACAGATACAGTGAAGATAATTCCATGTTTACATAGATAGCGGTTTAGATATTTCCAATTTTATACAGATAGCAGTGTTGAAATTTCCATGTTCATACAGATAGCGGTGTAGATAGCTTCACGTTTATAGAGATGGCGGTGTAGATATTTCCATGTTCATACAGATAGCGGTGTAGATATTTCCATGTTCATACAGATAGCGGTGTAGATATTTCCATGTTCATACAGTTAGCGGTGTAGATATTTACATGTTCATACAGATGGCGGTATAGATATTTACATGTTCGTGCAGATGGCGGTGTAGATAATTCCATGTTTATGCAGATAGCAGTATAGATATTTCCGTGTTTATACAGATGGTGGTGTAGATATTTCCATGTTAATAGAGATGGCAGTCTAGATATTTCCATGTTTATAGAGATGGTGGTGTAGTTATTTCCAAGTTTATACAGACAGCGTTGTAGATATTTCCATGTTTATACAGATAGCAGTGAAGATATTTCCATGTTTATACAGATAGCGGTGTAGATATTTCCACGTTTATACAGATAGCGGTGTAGATATTTCTATGTTTATAGAGATAGTGGTGTAGATAATTGCAACTTTATACAGATAGAAGTGTAGATATTTCCAAGTTCATACAGATGGCGGTGTAGATATTTCCATGTTCATAGAGATGGCGGTGTAGATATTTCCGTGTTCATACAAATGGCGGTGTAGATATTTCCATGTTCATAGAGATGGCGGTGTAGATATTTCCAAGTTTATACAGATAGCAGTGTTGTTATTTCCATGTTTATAGAGATAGCAGTGTAGATATTTCCATTGATATACAGATAGCTGTGTAGATATTTGCATGTTCATACAGATAGCGTTGTATATATTTCCATATTTATAGAGAAATGAGGTGTAGATATTTCCATGTTTATTCAGATGGCGGTGTAGATATTTCCACGTTTATACAGATAGCGGTGTAGATATTTCCATGTTTACACAGATAGCGGTGTGGAGATCTCCATGTTTATACAGATAGCGGTTTAGGTATTTCTATGTATATACTGATGGCGGTGTAGACTTTTCCATGTTCCTACACATGGCGGTGTAGATATTTCCGAGTTTATAGAGATGGCGGTGTAGATATTTCCAAGTTTACAGAGAGGGCGGTGTAGATATTTCCATGTTTATAGAGAAAACTTTGTAGATATTTCCATGTATATGCAGATAGCTGTGTTGATATTTCCATGTTTATACAGATAGCGGTGTATATATATCTATCTTAATACAGATGGCATTGTAGATATTTCCATGTTCCTACAGATGGCAGTGTAGATATTTCCATGTTCATACAGATAGCGGTGTAGATATTTCTATGTTCATACTGATGGCGGTGAAGATAATTCCATGTTCAAACAGATGGCAGTGTAGATACTTCCATGTTCATACAGATGGCGGTGTAGTTATTTGCATGTTCATAGAGATGGCGCTGTAGTTATTTCCATGTTTATTGAGATAGCGGTGTAGTTATTTCCATGTTTATAGAGATAGCGGTGTAGATATTTCTATGTATATACAGATAGCAGTGTGAATTTTTCCATGTTCATACAGATAGCGGTATAGATATTTTCATCTTTATAGAGATGGTGGTGTAGATATTTCCATGTTCATACAAATGATGGTGTAGTTATTTCCATGTTCACAGAGATGGCGTTGTAAATATTTCCATGTTTATACAGATAACAGTGTAGTTATTTCCATGTTTATAGAGATAGCATTCTAGATATTTCCATTGATATACAGACAGCTGTGAAGATATTTGAATGTTCATACAGGTAGCGGCATAGATATTTCCATGTTCATACAGATAGCAGTGTAGATATTTTTGTGTTCATACAGATAGCGGTGTAGATATTTCCATGTTCATACAGGTAGCGGTGTAGATATTTCCATGTTCATACAGATGGCTGTGTAGATATTTCCATGTTCATAGAGATGGCGGTGCAGTTATTTCCATGATCTTACAGATAGCGGTGTAGATATTTCCACGTTTATAGAGAGGGCGGAGTAGACATTTCCATGTTAATACGGATGGCGGTGTAGATATTTCCATGTTTATAGAGATGGATTTGTAGATATTTCCATGTTCATTCAGATGGCGGTGTAGGTATTTTCATGTTCATCCAGATGTCGATGTAGATATATCCATGTTCATACAGATGGGGGTGAAGGTATATCCATGTTCATACAGATGGCAATGTAGATATTTCCATGTTCATACAGATGGCGGTGTAGATATTTCTATGTTCATCCAGATGGCGGTGTAGATATTTCCATGTTCATGCAGATGGCGGTGAAGATATTTCCATGTTCCCACAGATGGCGGTGTAGATATTTCTATGTTCATACAAATGGCGGTGTAGATATTTCCATGTTCATAGAGATGGCGGAGCAGTTATTTCCATGATCATACAGATAGCGGTGTAGATATTTCCACGTTTATAGAGATGGCGGAGTAGACATTTCCATGTTAATACGGATGGCGGTGTAGATATTTCCATGTTTATAGAGATGGAGTTGTAGATATTTCCATGTTCATACAGATGGCGGTGTAGGTATTTCCATGTTCATCCAGATGTCGATGTAGATATATCCATGTTCATACAGATGGGGGTGAAGGTATTTCCATGTTCATACAGATGGCAATGTAGATATTTCCATGTTCATAGAGATGGCGGTGTACCTATTTCCATATTCATTGAGAAGGCGGTGTAGATATTTCCAAGTTTATAGAGACAGCGGTGTAGATATTTCCATGTGTATAGAGACTGCGTTGTAGATATTTCCATGTTTATACAGATAGCGGTATAGATATTTCCATGTTTATACAGATGGCGGTGTAGATATTTCCATGTTTATAGAGATGGCGGTGTAGATATTTCCATGTTTATACAGAGGGCAGTTTAGATATTTCCATGTTTACAGAGATAGCGGTGTAGATATTTCCAAGTTGATTCACATAGCCGTGTAGATATTTCCAAGTTTATAGAGATAGCGGTGTAGATATTTCCATGTTTATAGAGACAACGTTGTAGGTATTTCCATCTTTACAAAGATAGCGGTATAGGTATTTCCATGTTTATATAGATGGCGGTGTAGATATTTCCATGTTTATAGACTTGGCAGTGTAGATATTTCCATCTTCATACAAATGACACTGTAGATATTTCCATGTTTATAGAGATAGCGGTATAGTTATTTCCTTGTTTATAGAGAAAGCTGTGTAGATATTTCCATCTTCATACAGGTAGCGGTGTAGATATTTCCAAGTACATACAGATGGTGGTGTAGATATTTCCATGTTCATCCAGATGGCGGTGTAGATATTTCCATGTTCATGCAGATGGAGGTGAAGATATTTCCATGTTCCTACAGATGGCGGTGTAGATATTTCCATGTTCATACAAACGGCAGTGTAGATATTTCCATGTTCATAGAGATGGCGGTGTAGTTATTTCCATGTTCATACAGATAGCGGTGTAGACATTTCCACGTTTATAGAGATGGCGGTGTAGGTATTTCCATGTTCAGAGGGATGGCGGTGTAGATATTTCCATTTTTTTAGAGATGGAGTTGTAGATATTTCCATGTTTATACGGAAGGCAGTGTAGATACTTCCATGTTTATAGACATGGCGGTTTAGATATTTATATGTTTACACAGATAGCGGTGAAGATATTTCCATGTTGACACAGATAGCGGTGTGGATTTTCCATGTTCCTACAGATAGCGGTGTACATGTTTCCATGTTCATAGAGATAGCGGTGTAGATATTTAAATGTTCATACATATAGCGCTGTAGATATTTCCATGTTCATCCTGATGGCGGTGAAGATATTTCCATGTTCATACAGATGGCGGTGAAGTTATTTCCATGTTCATACAGATGGCAGTGTAGGTATTTCCATGTTCATACAGTTAACGGTGTAGATATTTCCATGTTCATACAGATGGCGGTGTAGATAATTCCATGTTCATACAGATGGCGGTGAAGTTGTTTACACGTTCAAACCGATGGCGGTGTAGATATTTCCATGTTCATGGAGATGGCGGTGTAGATATTACCATGCTCATTGACATGGCAGTGTAGATATTTCCATGTTCATACAGATGGCGGTGTAGATATTTCCATGTTTATAGAGATGGCGGTGTAGATATTTCCATGTTTATGCAGAGTTCGGTTTAGATATTTCCATGTTTACTTAGATAGCGTTGTAGATATTTCCATCTTGATACACAGAGCGGTGTAGATATTTCCAAGTTTATAGAGATAGCGGTGTAGATATTTCCATGTTTGTAATGATAGCGTTGTAGATATTTCCATGTTTATACAGATAGCGGTATTGATATTTCCATGTTTATACAGATAGCGGTGTAGATATTTCCATCTTAATACAGATGGCGGTGTAGATATTTCCATGTTCCTACAGACGGCGCTGTAGATATTTCCATGTTCATACAGATGGCGGTGTAGATATTTCGAAGTTTATAGAGATAGCGGTGTAGTTATTTCCATGTATATAGAGAAAGCTCTGTAGATGTTTCCATGTAAATGCAGATAGCTGTGTAGATATTTCCATGTTCATGCAGATAGCGGTGTAGATATTTCCATGTTCATCCAGATGCCGGTGTATATATATCCATGTTCATAGAGATGGCAGTGTAGATATTTCCAAGTTTATAGAGATAGCGGTATAGATATTTCCATGTTTATGGAGATAGCGTTGTAGATATTTCCATGTTTATACAGATAGTGGTATAGATATTTCCATGTTTATACAGATGGCAGTGTAGATATTTCCATGTTTACAGAGATAGTGTTGTAGTTATTTCCAAGTTTATAGAGATAGTGGTGTAGATATTTCCATGTTTATACAGATATTGGTGTAGATATTTCCATGTTTATACAGATGGAGGTGCAGATATTTCCATGTTTATAGAGATGGCGGTGTAGATATTTCCATGTTTATGCAGATAGCTGTATATATATTTCCATGTTTATACAGATGGCGGTGTAGATACTTTCATGTTTATACAGATAGCGTTGGGGATATTTCCATGTTTATACAGATAGTGGTGCAGATGTTTCCATGTTTATACAGATAGCGGTGTAAATATTTCCATCTTAATACAGATGGCGGTGTAGATATTTCCATCTTCATACAGATAGCGGTGTAGATGTTTCCAAGTTTATAGAGATAGCGTTGTAGATATTTCCATGTTTATACAGATAGCGGTGCGGATAATTCCATGTTTATACAGATAGTGGTGCATATATTTCCATGTTTATACAGATAGCGGTGTAGATATTTCCATCTTAATACAGATGGCGGTGTAGATATTTCCATGTTCATACAGATAGTGGTGTAGATATTTCCATGTTCATACAGATAGTGGTGTACATATTTCCATGCTCATACAGATAGCTGTGTAGATATTTCCATGTTTATACAGATAGCGGTGTAGATATTTCCATGTTTATACAGATAGCGGTGTAGATATTTCCATGTTCATACAGATGGCGGTGTAGGTATTTCCATCTTCGTACGGATGGCTGTGTAGATATTTCCATGTTCATACAGGTGGCGGTGTAGATATTTCCATGTTTATACAGATAGCAGTGTAGTTATTTCCATGTTTATAGAGATAGCAGTGTAGATATTTCCATTGATATACAGATAGCTGTGTAGATATTTCCATGTTCATAGAGGTGGCGGTGCAGTTATCTCCATGATCATACAGATAGCGGTGTAGATATTTCCACGTTTATAGAGATGGCGGTGTAGATATTTCCATGTTAATACGGATGGTGGTATAGATATTTCCATGTTCATAGAGATGGCGGTGTAGATATTTCCATGTTTATGCAGATAGCGTTATAGATATTTCCATGTTCATAGAGATGGCGGTGAAGATATTTCCATGTTCATACAGATGGCGGTGTACATATTTCCATGTTCATACAAATGGCGGTGTAGATATTTCCATGTTCATAGAGATGGCGGTGTAGATATTTCCATGTTTATGCAGATAGCGGTGTAGATATTTCCATCTAAGTGCAGATGGCGGTGTAGATATGTCCATGTTCGTACAGATGGCGGTGTAGATATTTCCATGTTCATACAGATGGCGGTGTAGATATTTCGAAGTTTACAGAGATAGCGCTGTAGTTATTTCCATATTTATAGAGAAATCTGTGTAGATATTTCCATGTATATGCAGATAGCTGTGTAGATATTTAAATGTTCATGCAGATAGCGGTGTAGAAATTTCTATGTTGATCCAGATGCCGGTGTAGATATATCCATGTTCATACAGATGGCGGTGAAGATATTTCCATGTTCATACAGATGGCGGTGTACATATTTCCATGTTCATACAAATGGCGGTGTAGATATTTCCATGTTCATAGAGATGGCGGTGTAGATATTTCCATGTTCATACAAATGGCGGTGTAGATATTTCCATGTTCATAGAGATGGCGGTGTAGTTATTTCCATGTTTATACAGATAGCAGTGTATTTATTTCCATGTTTATAGAGATAGCAGTGTAGATATTTCCACTGATATTCACATAGCTGTGTAGATATTTGCATGTTCATACAGATAGCGGTGTAGATATTTCCATGTTCATACTGATAGCGGTGTGGATATTTCCATGTTCATACAGATAGCGGTGTAGATATTTCCATATAAAATAACGGTGTAGATATTTCCATATTCATGCAGATAGCGGTGTAGATATTTCCATGTTCATACAGTTAGCGGTGTAGATATTTCCATGTTCATACAGACGGCAGTGTAGATATTTACATGTTCATCCAGACGGTGGTGTAGCTATTTCCATGTTCGTACAGGTGGCGGTGTAGATATTTCCAGGTTCATAGAGATGGCGGTGTAGATATATCCATGTTTATGCAGATAGCGGTATATATATTTCCATGTTTATAGAGATGGCGGGGTAGATATTTTCATGTTTATACAGATAGCGTTGCGGATATTTCCATGTTTATACAGATAGTGTTGCAGATGTTTCCATGTTTATACAGATAGCGGTGTAAATATTTCCATCTTAATACAGATGGCGGTGTAGATATTTCCATGTTCCTACAGATGGCGGTGTATATATTTCCATGTTCATACAGATAGCGGTGTAGATGTTTCCAAGTTTATAGAGATAGCGGTGTAGATATTTCCATGTTTATACAGATAGCGATGCGGATAATTCCATGTTTATACAGATAGTGGTGCAGATATTTCCATGTTTATACAGAAAGCGGTGTAGCTATTTCCATCTTAATACAGATGGTGGTGAGAAATGTCCATGTTCTTGTAGATGGCGGTGTAGATATTTCCATGTTCATACAGAAGGCGGTGTAGATATTTCGAAGTTTATAGAGATAGCGCTGCAGTTATTTCCATATTTATAGAGAAATTTGTGTAGATATTTCCATGTATATGCAGATAGCTGTGTAGATATTTCCATGTTCTTGCAGATAGCGGTGTAGATATTTCCATGTTCATCCAGATGCCGGTGTAGATATATCCATGTTCATACAGATGGGGGTGAAGACATTTCCATGTTCATACAGATGGCGGTGTAGATATTTCCATGTTCGTACAAATGGCGGTGTAAATGTTTCCATGTTCTTAGAGAAGGCGGTGTAGATATTTCCATGTTCATACAAATGGCGGTGTAGATATTTGAATGTTCATAGAGATGGCGGTGTAGTTATTTCCATGTTTATACAGATAGCAGTGTAGTTATTTCCATGTTTATAGAGATAGCAGTGTAGATGTTTCCATTGATATACAGATAGCTGTGTAGATATTTCCATGTTCATACAGATAGCGGTGTAGATATTTCCATGTACGTACAGTTAGCGGTGTAGATACTTCCATGTTCGTACAGATGGCGGTGTAGATATTTACATGTTCATACAGATGGCGGTGTAAATATTCCCAACTTCATATAGATGGCGGTGTAGATATTTACATGTTCATACAGATGGCAGTGTAGATATTTCCATGTTCGTACAGATGGCGGTGTAGATATTTCCATGTTCATAGAGATGGCGGTGTAGATATTTCCATGTTTATGCAGATAGCGTTATAGATATTTCCATGTTTGTACAGATGGTGGTGTAGATATTTCCATGTTTATAGAGATGGCGGTGTAGATATTTCCATGTTTATAGAGATAGTGGCGTAGTTATATCCAAGTTTATAGAGACAGCGTTGTAGATATTTCCATGTTTATAGAGATAGTTGTGAAGATATTTCAATGTTTTTACAGATAGCGGTGTAGATATTTCCATGTTTATAAAAATAGCGGTGTAGATATTTCCATGTTTATAGAGATAGTGGTGTAGATAATTCCAATTTTGTACAGATATCAGTGTAGATATTTCCGAATTCATACAGTCAGCGGTGCAGATATTTCCACGTTTATAGAGATGGCAGTGTAGATATTTCCATGTTCATACAGATGGCGGTGTAGATATTTCCATGTTTATAGAGATGGCGGTGTAGATATTTCCATGTTTATGCAGATAGCGGTATATATATTTCCATGTTTATAGAGATGGCGGTGTAGATATTTTCATGTTTATACAGATAGCGTTGCGGATATTTCCATGTTTATACAGATAGTGGTGCAGATGTTTCCATCTTTATACAGATAGCGGTGTAAATATTTCCATCTTAATACAGATAGCGGTGTTGATATTTCCATGTTCATCCAGATGCCGGTGTAGATATATCCATGTTCATACAGATGTGGGTGAAGGTATTTCCATGTTCATACAGATGGCGGTGTAGATATTTCCATGTTCATAGAGATGGCTGTGTAGATATTTCCATGTTCTTAGAGATGGCGGTGTACATATTTCCATGTTCATAGAGATGGCGGTGTAGATATTTCCATGTTTATACAGATAGCAGTTTAGTTATTTCCATGTTTATTGAGATAGTAGTGTAGATATTTCCAGTGATATACAGATAGCTGTGTAAATATTTGCATGTTCATTCAGATAGCGGTGTAGATATTTCCATGTTCATACAGATAGCGGAGTAGATATTTCCATGTTCATACAGATAGCGGTGTAGATATTTCCATGTTCATACAGATAACGGTGTAGATATTTCCATGTTCATACAGATAGCGGTGTAGACATTTCCAAGTTCATACCGTTAGTGGTGTAGCTATTTCCATGTTCGTATAGATGGCGGTGTAGATATTTCCAGGTTCATAGAGATGGCGGTGTAGATATTTCCATGTTTATGCAGATAGCTGTATATATATTTCCATGTTTATAGAGATGGCGGTGTAGATATTTTCATGTTTATACAGATAGCGTTGGGGATATTTCCATGTTTATACAGATAGTGGTGCAGATGTTTCCATGTTTATACAGATAGCGGTGTAAATATTTCCATCTTAATACAGATGGCGGTGTAGATATTTCCATCTTCATACAGATAGCGGTGTAGATGATTCCAAGTTTATAGAGATAGCGTTGTAGATATTTCCATGTTTATACAGATAGCGGTGCGGATAATTCCATGTTTATACAGATAGTGGTGCATATATTTCCATGTTTATACAGATAGCGGTGTAGATATTTCCATCTTAATACAGATGGCGGTGTAGATATTTCCATGTTCATACAGATAGTGGTGTAGATATTTCCATGTTCATACAGATAGTGGTGTAGATATTTCCATGCTCATACAGATAGCTGTGTAGATATTTCCATGTTTATACAGATAGCGGTGTAGATATTTCCATGTTTATACAGATAGCGGTGTAGATATTTCCATGTTCATACAGATGTCGGTGTAGGTATTTCCATGTTCGTACGGATGGCTGTGTAGATATTTCCATGTTCATACAGGTGGCGGTGTAGATATTTCCATGTTTATACAGATAGCAGTGTAGTTATTTCCATGTTTATAGAGATAGCAGTGTAGATATTTCCATTGATATACAGATAGCTGTGTAGATATTTCCATGTTCATAGAGGTGGCGGTGCAGTTATTTCCATGATCATACAGATAGCGGTGTAGATATTTCCACGTTTATAGAGATGGCGGTGTAGATATTTCCATGTTAATACGGATGGTGGTGTAGATATTTCCATGTTTATACAGATGGAGTTGTAGATATTTCCATGTTCATACAGATGGCGGTGAAGGTATTTACAAGTTCATACAGATAGCAATGTAGATATTTCCATGGTCATAGAGATGGCGGAGTAGCTATTTCCATTTTCATAGAGAAGGCGGAGTATATATTTCACTGTTCTTAAGGATGGCGGTGTAGATATTTCCATGTTCATACAGATGGCGGTGTAGATATTTCCTTGTTTATAGTGATGGCGGTGTAGATATTTCCATGTTTATACAGAGGGCGGTTTAGATATTTCCATGTTTACACAGATAGCGGTGGAGATATTTCCACGTTGATACACATAGCGGTGTAGATATTTCCAAGTTTATAGAGACAGCGGTGTAGATATTTCCATGCGTATAGAGACAGCGTTGTAGATATTTCCATGTTTATACAGGTAGCGGTATAGATATTTCCATGTTTATACAGATGGCGGTGTAGATATTTCCATGTTTATAGTGATGGCGGTGTAGATATTTCCATGTTTATACAGAGGGCGGTTTAGATATTTCCATGTTTACACAGATAGCGGTGGAGATATTTCCACGTTGATACACATAGCGGTGTAGATATTCCCAAGTTTATAGAGACAGCGGTGTAGATATTTCCATGTGTATAGAGACAGCGTTGTAGATATTTCCATGTTTATACAGATAGCGGTATAGATATTTCCATGTTTATACAGATGGCGGTGTAGATATTTCCATGTGTGTAGAGATGGCGGTGTAGATATTTCCATGTTTATACAGAGGGCAGTTTAGATATTTCCATGTTTACACAGATAGCGGTGTAGATATTCCCATATTAATGCAGATGGCGGTGAAGGCGTTTCCATGTTCCTACAGATGGCGGTGTAGATATTTCCATGTTCATACAGATACCGGTGTATATATTTCCATGTTCCTACAGATGGCGGTGTAGATATTTCCATGTTCATACAGATGGCGGTGTAGATATTTCCATGTTCATAGAAATGGCCGTGTAGTTATTTCCATGTTTATAGAGATAGCAGTGTAGATATTTCCATTGATATACAGATAGCGGTGTGGATATTTCCATGTTTATGCAGATAGCGGTGCCAATATTTCCATGTTCATACAGATAGAGGTGTAGATATTTCGATGTTTATACAGATACTGGTGTAGTTATTTCCAAGTTTATAGAGACTGCGGTGTAGATATTTCCATGTTTATACAGAAAGCGGTGTAGATATTTCCATGTTGATAGAGATAGTGGTGTAGTTATTTCCATGTTTATACTGATAGCGGTGAAGATATTTCCATGTTTATACCGATAGTGGTGTAGTTATTTCCAAGTTTATGCAGATAGCGGTGCAGATATTTCCATGTTCATACAGATAGCGGTGTAGATATTTCCATGTTCATACAGATAGCGGTGTAGATATTTCCATTTCATACAGATAGCGGTGTAGATATTTCCATGTTCATACAGATAGCGGTGTAGATATTTGCATGTTCATACAGATAGCGTTGTAGTTATTTCCATGTTCATACAGACAGCAGTGAAGATATTTCCATGTTCATACCGATAGCGGTTTAGATATTTCCATGTTCATACAGATAGCGGTGTAAATAATTCCACCTTTATAGAGATGGCGGTGTAAATATTTCTATGTTCATACAGATGGCAGTGTAGATATTTCCATGTTTATACAGATGGCGGTGTAGATATTTCCATCTTTATACAGATAGCGGTGTAGATATTTCCATGTTTATACAGATAGCGGTGTAGATATTTCCATCTTAATACAGATGGTGGTGTAGATATGTCCATGTTCGTACAGATGGCGGTGTAGATATTTCCATGTTCATCCAGATGTCGATGTAGATATATCCATGTTCATACAGATGGGGGTGAAGGTATTTCCATGTTCATACAGATGGCGGTGTAGATATTTCCATGTTCATACAGATGGCGGTGTAGATATTTCCATGTACATAGAGATGGCGGTGTAGATATTTCCATGTTCATACAAATGGCGGTGTAGCTATTTGAATGTTCATAGAGATGGCGGTGTAGTTGTTTCCATGTTTATAGAGATAGCAGTGTAGTTATTTCCATTTTTATAGAGATAGCAGTGTAGATCTTTCCATTGATGTACAGATAGCTGTGTAGATATTTCCATGTTCATACAGATAGCGGTGTAGATATCTCCATGTACGTACAGTTAGCGGTGTAGATATTTCCATGTTCGTACAGATGGCGGTGTAGATATTTACATGTTCATACAGATGGCGGTGTAAATATTCCCAAGTTCATACAGATGGCGGTGTAGATATTTACATGTTCATACAGATGGCAGTGTAGATATTTCCATGTTCGTACAGATGGCGGTGTAGATATTTCCATGTTCATAGAGATGGCGGTGTAGATATTTCCATGTTTATGCAGATAGCGTTATAGATATTTCCATGTTTATACAGATGGTGGTGTAGATATTTCCATGTTTATAGAGATGGCGGTGTAGATATTTCCATGTTTATAGAGATAGTGGCGTAGTTATTTCCAAGTTTATAGAGACAGCGTTGTAGATATTTCCATGTTTATAGAGATAGTTGTGAAGATATTTCAATGTTTTTACAGATAGCGGTGTAGATATCTCCATGTTTATACAAATAGCGGTGTAGATATTTCCATGTTTATAGAGATAGTGGTGTAGATAATTCCAATTTTGTACAGATATCAGTGTAGATATTTCCGAATTCATACAGACAGTGATGCAGATATTTCCACGTTTATAGAGATGGCGGTGTAGATATTTCCATGTTCATACAGATGGCGGTGTAGATATTTCCATGTTTATAGAGATTGCGGTGTAGATATTTCCATGTTCATACAGATGGCGGTTTAGATATTTCCATGTTCACACAGATAGCGGTGTAGAGATTTCCATGTTTACACAGATAGCGGTGTGGATATTTCCATGTTTATGCAGGTAGCGGTGTAGATATTTCCATGTTTATACAGATAGCGGTGCGGATATTTCCATGTTTATACAGATAGTGGTGCAGATATTTAAATGTTTATGCAGATAGCGGTGTAGATATTTCCATCTAAGTGCAGATGGCGGTGTAGATATGTCCATGTTCGTACAGATGGCGGTGTAGATATTTCCATGTTCATACAGATGGCGGTGTAGATATTTCGAAGTTTACAGAGATAGCGCTGTAGTTATTTCCATATTTATAGAGAAATCTGTGTAGATATTTCCATGTATATGCAGATAGCTGTGTAGATATTTAAATGTTCATGCAGATAGCGGTGTAGATATTTCTATGTTCATCCAGATGCCGGTGTAGAAATATCCATGTTCATACAGATGGCGGTGAAGATATTTCCATGTTCATACAGATGGCGGTGTACATATTTCCATGTTCATACAAATGGCGGTGTAGATATTTCCATGTTCATAGAGATGGCGGTGTAGATATTTCCATGTTCATACAAATGGCGGTGTAGATATTTCCATGTTCATAGAGATGGCGGTGTAGTTATTTCCATGTTTATACAGATAGCAGTGTATTTATTTCCATGTTTATAGAGATAGCAGTGTAGATATTTCCACTGATATTCACATAGCCGTGTAGATATTTGCATGTTCATACAGATAGCGGTGTAGATATTTCCATGTTCATACTGATAGCGGTGTGGATATTTCCATGTTCATACAGATAGCAGTGTAGATATTTCCATATACAGATAACGGTGTAGATATTTCCATGTTCATTCAGATAGCGGTGTAGATATTTCCATGTTCATACAGTTAGCGGTGTAGATATTTCCATGTTCATACAGACGGCGGTGTAGATATTTACATGTTCATGCAGACGGCGGTGTAGCTATTTCCATGTTCGTACAGGTGGCGGTGTAGATATTTCCAGGTTCATAGAGATGGCGGTGTAGATATTTCCGTGTTTATGCAGATAGCGGTATATATATTTCCATGTTTATAGAGATGGCGGGGTAGATATTTTCATGTTTATACAGATAGCGTTGCGGATATTTCCATGTTTATACAGATAGTGTTGCAGATATTTCCATATTTATACAGATAGCGGTGTAAATATTTCCATCTTAATACAGATGGCGGTGTAGATATTTCCATGTTCCTACAGATGGCGGTGTATATATTTCCATGTTCATACAGATAGCGGTGTAGATGTTTCCAAGTTTATAGAGATAGTGGTGTAGATATTTCCATGTTTATACAGATAGCGATGCGGATAATTCCATGTTTATACAGATAGTGGTGCAGATATTTCCATGTTTATACAGATAGCGGTGTAGCTATTTCCATCTTTATACAGATGGTGGTGAGAAATGTCCATGTTCGTGTAGATGGCGGTGTAGATATTTCCATGTTCATACAGAAGGCGGTGTAGATATTTCGAAGTTTATAGAGATAGCGCTGCAGTTATTTCCATATTTATAGAGAAATTTGTGTAGATATTTCCATGTTCTTGCAGATAGCGGTGTAGATATTTCCATGTTTATCCAGATGCCGGTGTAGATATATCCATGTTCATACAGATGGGGGTGAAGACATTTCCATGTTCATACAGATGGCGGTGTAGATATTTCCATGTTCGTACAAATGGCGGTGTAAATGTTTCCATGTTCTTAGAGATGGCGGTGTAGATATTTCCATGTTCATACAAATGGCGGTGTAGATATTTGAATGTTCATAGAGATGGCGGTGTAGTTCTTTCCATGTTTATACAGATAGCAGTGTAGTTATTTCCATGTTTATAGAGATAGCAGTGTAGATCTTTCCATTGATATACAGATAGCTGTGTAGATATTTCCATGTTCATACAGATAGCGGTGTAGATATTTCCATGTACGTACAGTTAGCGGTGTAGATACTTCCATGTTCGTACAGATGGCGGTGTAGATATTTACATGTTCATACAGATGGCGGTGTAAATATTCCCAAGTTCATATAGATGGCGGTGTAGATATTTACATGTTCATACAGATGGCAGTGTAGATATTTCCATGTTCGTACAGATGTCGGTGTAGATATTTCCATGTTCATAGAGATGGCGGTGTAGATATTTCCATGTTTATGCAGATAGCGTTATAGATATTTCCATGTTTGTACAGATGGTGGTGTAGATATTTCCATGTTTATAGAGATGGCGGTGTAGATATTTCCATGTTTATAGAGATAGTGGCGTAGTTATTTCCAAGTTTATAGAGACAGCGTTGTAGATATTTCCATGTTTATAGAGATAGTTGTGAAGATATTTCAATGTTTTTACAGATAGCTGTGTAGATATTTCCATGTTTATAAAAATAGCGGTGTAGATATTTCCATGTTTATAGAGATAGTGGTGTAGATAATTCCAATTTTGTACAGATATCAGTGTAGATATTTCCGAATTCATACAGACAGCGGTGCAGATATTTCCACGTTTATAGAGTTGGCAGTGTAGATATTTCCATGTTCATACAGATGGCGGTGTAGATATTTCCATGTTTATAGAGAAGGCAGTGTAGATATTTCCATGTTCATACAGATGGCGGTTTAGATATTTCCATGTTTACACAGAAAGCGGTGTGGATATTTCCATGTTTATGCAGATAGCGGTGTAGATATTTCCATGTTTATACAGATAGTGGTGCGGATATTTCCATGTTTATACAGATAGTGGTGCAGATATTTCCATGTTTATGCAGATAGCGGTGTAGATATTTCCATCTTAGTGCAGATGGCGGTGTAGATATGTCCATGTTCGTACAAATGGTGGTGTAGATTTTTCCATGTTCATACAGATGGCAGTGTAGATATTTCGAAGTTTATAGAGATAGCGCTGTAGTTATTTCCATATTTATAGAGAAATCTGTGCAGATATTTCCACGTATATGCAGATAGCTGTGTAGATATTTAAATGTTCATGCAGATAGCGGTGTATAAATTTCTATGTTCATCCAGATGCCGGTGTAGATATATCCATGTTCATACAGATGGCGGTGAAGATATTTCCATGTTCATACAGATGGCGGTGTATATATTTCCATGTTCATACAAATGGCGGTGTAGATATTTCCATGTTCATAGAGATGGCGGTGTAGATATTTCCATGTTCATACAAATGGCGGTGTAGATATTTCCATGTTTATTGAGATGGCGGTGTAGATATTTCCATGTTCATACAGATAGCGGTGCAGATATTTCCATGTTCAAACAGATAGCGGTGTAGATATTTCCATGTTCATACAGATAGCGGTGTAGATATTTCCATGCTCATACAGATAGCGGTGTAGATATTTCCATGTTCATACAGTTAGCGGTGTAGATATTTCCATGTTCGTACAGATGGCGGTGTGGATATTTACATGTTCATACAGATGGCGGTGTAGATATTTCCATGTTCGTGCGGATGGCAGTGTAGATATTTCCATGTTCATACAGGTGGCGGTGTAGATATTTCCATGTTTATACAGATAGCAGTGTAGATATTTCCATGTTTATAGAGATAGCAGTGTAGATATTTCCATGTTCATACAGATAGCGGTGTAGATATTTCCATGTTCATACAGATAGCGGTGTAGATATTTCCATGTTCATACAGATTGCGGTGTAGATATTTCCATGTTCATACAGATGGCGGTGTAGATATTTCCATGTTCGTGCAGATGGCGGTGTAGATATTTCCATGTTTATGCAGATAGCGGTATAGATATTTCCATGTATATACAGATGGTGGTGTAGATATTTCCATGTTTATATAGATGGCGGTCTAGATATTTCCATGTTTATAGAGATAGTGGTGTAGTTATTTCCAAGTTTATACAGACAGCGTTGTAGATATTTCCATGTTTATACAGATAGCGGTGAAGATATTTCCATGTTTATACAGATAGCGGTGTAGATATTTCCATGTTTATATAGATAGCGGTGTAGATATTTCTATGTTTATGGAGATAGTAGTGTAGATAATTCCAACTTTATACAGATAGCAGTGTAGATATTTCCAAGTTCATACAGATTGCAGTGTAGACATTTCCACGTTTATATAGATGGCGGTGTAGATATTTCCATGTTGATACAGATGGCGGTGCAGATATTTCCATGTTTATAGAGATAGCAGTGTAGATATTTCCATTGATATACTGATAGCTGTGTAGATATTTGCATGTTCATACCGATAGCGGTGTAGATATTTCCATGTTCATACAGATGGCGGTGTAGACATTTCCATGTTCATACAAATGGCGGTGTAGATATTTCCATGTTCGTAGAGATGGCGTTGTAGATATTTCCATGTTCATACACATGGCAGTGTAGATATTTCCATGTTCCTAGAGATGGCGGTGTAGATATTTCCATGTTTATACAGATAGCAGGGTAGTTATTTCCATGTTTATTGAGATAGTAGTGTAGATATTTCCATTGATATACAGATAGCTGTGTAGATATTTGCATGTTCATACAGATAGCGGTGTAGATATTTCCATCTTCATACAGATAGTGGTGTAGATATTCCATGTTCGTACAGATGGCGGTGTAGATATTTCCATGTTCATACAGATGGCGGTGTATATATTTCGAAGTTTATAGAGATCACGCTGTAGTTATTTCCATATTTATAGAGAAATCTGTGTAGGTATTTCCATGTATATGCAGATAGCTTTGTAGATATTTCCATGTTCAAGCAGATAGTTGTGTAGATAATTCTATGTTCATCCAGATGCCGGTGTAGATATATCCATGTTCATACAGATGGCGGTGAGGATATTTCCATGTTCATACAGATGGCGGTGTAGATATTTCCATGTTCATACAAATGGCGGTGTAGATATTTCCATGTTCATAGAGATGGCGGTGTAGATATTTCCATGTTCATACTAATGGCGGTGTAGATATTTTCATGTTTATAGAGACGGCGGTGTAGATATGTCCATGTTTATACAGATAGCACTGTAGATATTTTCATGTTTATAGAGATAGCATTGTAGATAATTCCATTCATATACAGATAGCTCTGTAGATATTTCCATGTTCATACTGATAGCGGTGTAGGTATTTCCATGTTCATACAGATAGCGGGGTAGATATTTGCATGTTCATACAGATAGCGGTGTAGATATTTCCATGTTCATACAGATAGCGGAGTAGATATTTCCATGTTCATACAGATAGCGGTGTAGATATTTCCATGTTCATACAGATAACGGTGTAGATATTCCATGTTCATACAGATGGCGGTGTAGATATTTACATGTTCATACAGATGGCGGTGTAGATATTTCCATGTTCGTACAGATGGCGGTGTAGATATTTCCGTGTTCATAGAGATGGCGGTGTAGATATTTCCATGTTTATGCAGATAGCGGTATAGATATTTCCATGTTTATACAGATGGTGGTGTAGATATTTCGATGTTTATAGAGATGGCGTTCTGGATATTACCAAGTTTATAGAGACGTGGTGTAGTTATTTCCAAGTTTATAGAGACAGCATTGTAGATATTTCCATGTTTGTACAGATAGCGGTGAAGATATTTCAATGTTTATACAGATAGCGGTGTAGATATTTCCATGTTTATACAAATAGCGGTGTAGGTATTTCCATGTTTATAGAGATAGTGGTGTAGATAATTCCAATTTTATACAGATAGCAGTGTAGATATTTCCAAATTCATACAGATAGCGGTGTGGGTATTTCCACGTTTATAGAGATGGCTGTGTGGATATTTCCATGTTCATACAGATGGCGGTGTAGATATTTCCATGTTTATAGACATGGCGGTGTAGATATTTCCATGTTTATAGAGATGGCGGTGTAGATATTTTCATATTTACACAGATGGTTGTGTAGATATTTCCATGTTTACACAGATAGCGGTGTAGACATTTCCATGTTTACACAGATAGCGGTGTGGATATTTCCATGTTTATGCAGATAGCGGTGTAGATATTTCCATGTTTATACAGATAGCGGTGCGGATATTTCCATGTTTATATGGATAGTGTTGCAGATATTTCTTGTTTATGCAGATAGCGGTGTAGATATTTCCATCTTAATACAGATGGCGGTGCAGATATGTCCATGTTCGTACAGATGGCGGTGTAGATATTTCCATGTTCATACAGATGGCGGTGTAGATACTTCCATGTTCATACAGATGGCGGTGTAGTTATTTGCATGTTCATAGAGATGGCGCTGTAGTTATTTCCATGTTTATTGAGATAGCGGTGTAGTTATTTCCATGTTTATAGAGATAGCGGTGTAGATATTTCTATGTATATACAGATAGCAGTGTGAATTTTTCCATGTTCATACAGATAGCGGTATAGATATTTTCATCTTTATAGAGATGGTGGTGTAGATATTTCCATGTTCATACAAATGATGGTGTAGTTATTTCCATGTTCACAGAGATGGCGTTGTAAATATTTCCATGTTTATACAGATAGCAGTGTAGTTATTTCCATGTTTATAGAGATAGCATTCTAGATATTTCCATTGATATACAGACAGCTGTGAAGATATTTGAATGTTCATACAGGTAGCGGCATAGATATTTCCATGTTCATACTGATAGCAGTGTAGATATTTCCGTGTTCATACAGATAGCGGTGTAGATATTTCCATGTTCATACAGGTAGCGGTGTAGATATTTCCATGTTCATACAGATGGCTGTGTAGATATTTCCATGTTCATAGAGATGGCGGTGCAGTTATTTCCATGATCTTACAGATAGCGGTGTAGATATTTCCACGTTTATAGAGAGGGCGGAGTAGACATTTCCATGTTAATACGGATGGCGGTGTAGATATTTCCATGTTTATAGAGATGGATTTGTAGATATTTCCATGTTCATTCAGATGGCGGTGTAGGTATTTTCATGTTCATCCAGATGTCGATGTAGATATATCCATGTTCATACAGATGGGGGTGAAGGTATATCCATGTTCATACAGATGGCAATGTAGATATTTCCATGTTCATACAGATGGCGGTGTAGATATTTCTATGTTCATCCAGATGGCGGTGTAGATATTTCCATGTTCATGCAGATGGCGGTGAAGATATTTCCATGTTCCCACAGATGGCGGTGTAGATATTTCTATGTTCATACAAATGGCGGTGTAGATATTTCCATGTTCATAGAGATGGCGGAGCAGTTATTTCCATGATCATACAGATAGCGGTGTAGATATTTCCACGTTTATAGAGATGGCGGAGTAGACATTTCCATGTTAATACGGATGGCGGTGTAGATATTTCCATGTTTATAGAGATGGAGTTGTAGATATTTCCATGTTCATACAGATGGCGGTGTAGGTATTTCCATGTTCATCCAGATGTCGATGTAGATATATCCATGTTCATACAGATGGGGGTGAAGGTATTTCCATGTTCATACAGATGGCAATGTAGATATTTCCATGTTCATAGAGATGGCGGTGTACCTATTTCCATATTCATTGAGAAGGCGGTGTAGATATTTCCATGTTTATACAGATGGCGGTGTAGATATTTCCATGTTTATAGTGATGGCGGTGTAGATATTTCCATGTTTATACAGAGGGCGGTTTAGATATTTCCATGTTTGCACAGATAGCGGTGGAGATATTTCCACATTGATACACATAGCGGTGTAGATATTTCCAAGTTTATAGAGACAGCGGTGTAGATATTTCCATGTGTATAGAGACTGCGTTGTAGATATTTCCATGTTTATACAGATAGCGGTATAGTTATTTCCATGTTTATACAGATGGCGGTGTAGATATTTCCATGTTTATAGAGATGGCGGTGTAGATATTTCCATGTTTATACAGAGGGCAGTTTAGATATTTCCATGTTTACAGAGATAGCGGTGTAGATATTTCCAAGTTGATTCACATAGCCGTGTAGATATTTCCAAGTTTATAGAGATAGCGGTGTAGATATTTCCATGTTTATAGAGACAACGTTGTAGGTATTTCCATCTTTACAAAGATAGCGGTATAGGTATTTCCATGTTTATATAGATGGCGGTGTAGATATTTCCATGTTTATAGACTTGGCAGTGTAGATATTTCCATCTTCATACAAATGACACTGTAGATATTTCCATGTTTATAGAGATAGCGGTATAGTTATTTCCTTGTTTATAGAGAAAGCTGTGTAGATATTTCCATCTTCATACAGGTAGCGGTGTAGATATTTCCAAGTACA
Source organism: Gorilla gorilla gorilla (assembly GCF_029281585.2). Taxonomy (NCBI): domain Eukaryota; kingdom Metazoa; phylum Chordata; class Mammalia; order Primates; family Hominidae; genus Gorilla; species Gorilla gorilla. The sequence goes on along the minus strand of NC_073239.2, from coordinate 150,561 downwards.
TACAGATGGTGGTGTAGATATTTCCATGTTCATCCAGATGGCGGTGTAGATATTTCCATGTTCATGCAGATGGAGGTGAAGATATTTCCATGTTCCTACAGATGGCGGTGTAGATATTTCCATGTTCATACAAACGGCAGTGTAGATATTTCCATGTTCATAGAGATGGCGGTGTAGTTATTTCCATGTTCATACAGATAGCGGTGTAGACATTTCCACGTTTATAGAGATGGCGGTGTAGGTATTTCCATGTTCAGAGGGATGGCGGTGTAGATATTTCCATTTTTTTAGAGATGGAGTTGTAGATATTTCCATGTTTATACGGAAGGCAGTGTAGATACTTCCATGTTTATAGACATGGCGGTTTAGATATTTATATGTTTACACAGATAGCGGTGAAGATATTTCCATGTTGACACAGATAGCGGTGTGGATTTTCCATGTTCCTACAGATAGCGGTGTACATGTTTCCATGTTCATAGAGATAGCGGTGTAGATATTTAAATGTTCATACAGATAGCGCTGTAGATATTTCCATGTTCATCCTGATGGCGGTGAAGATATTTCCATGTTCATACAGATGGCGGTGAAGTTATTTCCATGTTCATACAGATGGCAGTGTAGGTATTTCCATGTTCATACAGTTAACGGTGTAGATATTTCCATGTTCATACAGATGGCGGTGTAGATAATTCCATGTTCATACAGATGGCGGTGAAGTTGTTTACACGTTCAAACCGATGGCGGTGTAGATATTTCCATGTTCATGGAGATGGCGGTGTAGATATTACCATGCTCATTGACATGGCAGTGTAGATATTTCCATGTTCATACAGATGGCGGTGTAGATATTTCCATGTTTATAGAGATGGCGGTGTAGATATTTCCATGTTTATGCAGAGTTCGGTTTAGATATTTCCATGTTTACTTAGATAGCGTTGTAGATATTTCCATCTTGATACACAGAGCGGTGTAGATATTTCCAAGTTTATAGAGATAGCGGTGTAGATATTTCCATGTTTGTAATGATAGCGTTGTAGATATTTCCATGTTTATACAGATAGCGGTATTGATATTTCCATGTTTATACAGATAGCGGTGTAGATATTTCCATCTTAATACAGATGGCGGTGTAGATATTTCCATGTTCCTACAGACGGCGCTGTAGATATTTCCATGTTCATACAGATGGCGGTGTAGATATTTCGAAGTTTATAGAGATAGCGGTGTAGTTATTTCCATGTATATAGAGAAAGCTCTGTAGATGTTTCCATGTAAATGCAGATAGCTGTGTAGATATTTCCATGTTCATGCAGATAGCGGTGTAGATATTTCCATGTTCATCCAGATGCCGGTGTATATATATCCATGTTCATAGAGATGGCAGTGTAGATATTTCCAAGTTTATAGAGATAGCGGTATAGATATTTCCATGTTTATGGAGATAGCGTTGTAGATATTTCCATGTTTATACAGATAGTGGTATAGATATTTCCATGTTTATACAGATGGCAGTGTAGATATTTCCATGTTTACAGAGATAGTGTTGTAGTTATTTCCAAGTTTATAGAGATAGTGGTGTAGATATTTCCATGTTTATACAGATATTGGTGTAGATATTTCCATGTTTATACAGATGGCGGTGCAGATATTTCCATGTTTATAGAGATGGGGGTGTAGATATTTCCATGTTACTACAGATAGAGGTGTAGATATTTCCATGTTTATACAGATGGCGGTGTAGTAATTTCCATGTTTATACAGATACAGTGAAGATAATTCCATGTTTACATAGATAGCGGTTTAGATATTTCCAATTTTATACAGATAGCAGTGTTGAAATTTCCATGTTCATACAGATAGCGGTGTAGACAGCTTCACGTTTATAGAGATGGCGGTGTAGATATTTCCATGTTCATACAGATAGCGGTGTAGATATTTCCATGTTCATACAGATAGCGGTGTAGATATTTCCATGTTCATACAGTTAGCGGTGTAGATATTTACATGTTCATACAGATGGCGGTATAGATATTTACATGTTCGTGCAGATGGCGGTGTAGATAATTCCATGTTTATGCAGATAGCAGTATAGATATTTCCGTGTTTATACAGATGGTGGTGTAGATATTTCCATGTTAATAGAGATGGCGGTCTAGATATTTCCATGTTTATAGAGATGGTGGTGTAGTTATTTCCAAGTTTATACAGACAGCGTTGTAGATATTTCCATGTTTATACAGATAGCAGTGAAGATATTTCCATGTTTATACAGATAGCGGTGTAGATATTTCCACGTTTATACAGATAGCGGTGTAGATATTTCTATGTTTATAGAGATAGTGGTGTAGATAATTGCAACTTTATACAGATAGAAGTGTAGATATTTCCAAGTTCATACAGATGGCGGTGTAGATATTTCCATGTTCATAGAGATGGCGGTGTAGATATTTCCGTGTTTATACAAATGGCGGTGTAGATATTTCCATGTTCATAGAGATGGCGGTGTAGATATTTCCAAGTTTATACAGATAGCAGTGTTGTTATTTCCATGTTTATAGAGATAGCAGTGTAAATATTTCCATTGATATACAGATAGCTGTGTAGATATTTGCATGTTCATACAGATAGCGTTGTATATATTTCCATATTTATAGAGAAATGAGGTGTAGATATTTCCATGTTTATTCAGATGGCGGTGTAGATATTTCCACGTTTATACAGATAGCAGTGTAGATATTTCCATGTTTACACAGATAGCGGTGTGGAGATCTCCATGTTTATACAGATAGCGGTTTAGGTATTTCTATGTATATACTGATGGCGGTGTAGACTTTTCCATGTTCCTACACATGGCGGTGTAGATATTTCCGAGTTTATAGAGATGGCGGTGTAGATATTTCCAAGTTTACAGAGAGGGCGGTGTAGATATTTCCATGTTTATAGAGAAAACTTTGTAGATATTTCCATGTATATGCAGATAGCTGTGTTGATATTTCCATGTTTATACAGATAGCGGTGTATATATATCTATCTTAATACAGATGGCATTGTAGATATTTCCATGTTCCTACAGATGGCAGTGTAGATATTTCCATGTTCATACAGATAGCGGTGTAGATATTTCTATGTTCATACTGATGGCGGTGAAGATAATTCCATGTTCAAACAGATGGCAGTGTAGATACTTCCATGTTCATACAGATGGCGGTGTAGTTATTTGCATGTTCATAGAGATGGCGCTGTAGTTATTTCCATGTTTATTGAGATAGCGGTGTAGTTATTTCCATGTTTATAGAGATAGCGGTGTAGATATTTCTATGTATATACAGATAGCAGTGTGAATTTTTCCATGTTCATACAGATAGCGGTATAGATATTTTCATCTTTATAGAGATGGTGGTGTAGATATTTCCATGTTCATACAAATGATGGTGTAGTTATTTCCATGTTCACAGAGATGGCGTTGTAAATATTTCCATGTTTATACAGATAGCAGTGTAGTTATTTCCATGTTTATAGAGATAGCATTCTAGATATTTCCATTGATATACAGACAGCTGTGAAGATATTTGAATGTTCATACAGGTAGCGGCATAGATATTTCCATGTTCATACTGATAGCAGTGTAGATATTTCCGTGTTCATACAGATAGCGGTGTAGATATTTCCATGTTCATACAGGTAGCGGTGTAGATATTTCCATGTTCATACAGATGGCTGTGTAGATATTTCCATGTTCATAGAGATGGCGGTGCAGTTATTTCCATGATCTTACAGATAGCGGTGTAGATATTTCCACGTTTATAGAGAGGGCGGAGTAGACATTTCCATGTTAATACGGATGGCGGTGTAGATATTTCCATGTTTATAGAGATGGATTTGTAGATATTTCCATGTTCATTCAGATGGCGGTGTAGGTATTTTCATGTTCATCCAGATGTCGATGTAGATATATCCATGTTCATACAGATGGGGGTGAAGGTATATCCATGTTCATACAGATGGCAATGTAGATATTTCCATGTTCATACAGATGGCGGTGTAGATATTTCTATGTTCATCCAGATGGCGGTGTAGATATTTCCATGTTCATGCAGATGGCGGTGAAGATATTTCCATGTTCCCACAGATGGCGGTGTAGATATTTCTATGTTCATACAAATGGCGGTGTAGATATTTCCATGTTCATAGAGATGGCGGAGCAGTTATTTCCATGATCATACAGATAGCGGTGTAGATATTTCCACGTTTATAGAGATGGCGGAGTAGACATTTCCATGTTAATACGGATGGCGGTGTAGATATTTCCATGTTTATAGAGATGGAGTTGTAGATATTTCCATGTTCATACAGATGGCGGTGTAGGTATTTCCATGTTCATCCAGATGTCGATGTAGATATATCCATGTTCATACAGATGGGGGTGAAGGTATTTCCATGTTCATACAGATGGCAATGTAGATATTTCCATGTTCATAGAGATGGCGGTGTACCTATTTCCATATTCATTGAGAAGGCGGTGTAGATATTTCCATGTTTATACAGATGGCGGTGTAGATATTTCCATGTTTATAGTGATGGCGGTGTAGATATTTCCATGTTTATACAGAGGGCGGTTTAGATATTTCCATGTTTGCACAGATAGTGGTGGAGATATTTCCACATTGATACACATAGCGGTGTAGATATTTCCAAGTTTATAGAGACAGCGGTGTAGATATTTCCATGTGTATAGAGACTGCGTTGTAGATATTTCCATGTTTATACAGATAGCGGTATAGATATTTCCATGTTTATACAGATGGCGGTGTAGATATTTCCATGTTTATAGAGATGGCGGTGTAGATATTTCCATGTTTATACAGAGGGCAGTTTAGATATTTCCATGTTTACAGAGATAGCGGTGTAGATATTTCCAAGTTGATTCACATAGCCGTGTAGATATTTCCAAGTTTATAGAGATAGCGGTGTAGATATTTCCATGTTTATAGAGACAACGTTGTAGGTATTTCCATCTTTACAAAGATAGCGGTATAGGTATTTCCATGTTTATATAGATGGCGGTGTAGATATTTCCATGTTTATAGACTTGGCAGTGTAGATATTTCCATCTTCATACAAATGACACTGTAGATATTTCCATGTTTATAGAGATAGCGGTATAGTTATTTCCTTGTTTATAGAGAAAGCTGTGTAGATATTTCCATCTTCATACAGGTAGCGGTGTAGATATTTCCAAGTACATACAGATGGTGGTGTAGATATTTCCATGTTCATCCAGATGGCGGTGTAGATATTTCCATGTTCATGCAGATGGAGGTGAAGATATTTCCATGTTCCTACAGATGGCGGTGTAGATATTTCCATGTTCATACAAACGGCAGTGTAGATATTTCCATGTTCATAGAGATGGCGGTGTAGTTATTTCCATGTTCATACAGATAGCGGTGTAGACATTTCCACGTTTATAGAGATGGCGGTGTAGGTATTTCCATGTTCAGAGGGATGGCGGTGTAGATATTTCCATTTTTTTAGAGATGGAGTTGTAGATATTTCCATGTTTATACGGAAGGCAGTGTAGATACTTCCATGTTTATAGACATGGCGGTTTAGATATTTATATGTTTACACAGATAGCGGTGAAGATATTTCCATGTTGACACAGATAGCGGTGTGCATTTTCCATGTTCCTACAGATAGCGGTGTACATGTTTCCATGTTCATAGAGATAGCGGTGTAGATATTTAAATGTTCATACATATAGCGCTGTAGATATTTCCATGTTCATCCTGATGGCGGTGAAGATATTTCCATGTTCATACAGATGGCGGTGAAGTTATTTCCATGTTCATACAGATGGCAGTGTAGGTATTTCCATGTTCATACAGTTAACGGTGTAGATATTTCCATGTTCATACAGATGGCGGTGTAGATAATTCCATGTTCATACAGATGGCGGTGAAGTTGTTTACACGTTCAAACCGATGGCGGTGTAGATATTTCCATGTTCATGGAGATGGCGGTGTAGATATTACCATGCTCATTGACATGGCAGTGTAGATATTTCCATGTTCATACAGATGGCGGTGTAGATATTTCCATGTTTATAGAGATGGCGGTGTAGATATTTCCATGTTTATGCAGAGTTCGGTTTAGATATTTCCATGTTTACTTAGATAGCGTTGTAGATATTTCCATCTTGATACACAGAGCGGTGTAGATATTTCCAAGTTTATAGAGATAGCGGTGTAGATATTTCCATGTTTGTAATGATAGCGTTGTAGATATTTCCATGTTTATACAGATAGCGGTATTGATATTTCCATGTTTATACAGATAGCGGTGTAGATATTTCCATCTTAATACAGATGGCGGTGTAGATATTTCCATGTTCCTACAGACGGCGCTGTAGATATTTCCATGTTCATACAGATGGCGGTGTAGATATTTCGAAGTTTATAGAGAAAGCGGTGTAGTTATTTCCATGTATATAGAGAAAGCTCTGTAGATGTTTCCATGTAAATGCAGATAGCTGTGTAGATATTTCCATGTTCATGCAGATAGCGGTGTAGATATTTCCATGTTCATCCAGATGCCGGTGTATATATATCCATGTTCATAGAGATGGCAGTGTAGATATTTCCAAGTTTATAGAGATAGCGGTATAGATATTTCCATGTTTATGGAGATAGCGTTGTAGATATTTCCATGTTTATACAGATAGTGGTATAGATATTTCCATGTTTATACAGATGGCAGTGTAGATATTTCCATGTTTACAGAGATAGTGTTGTAGTTATTTCCAAGTTTATAGAGATAGTGGTGTAGATATTTCCATGTTTATACAGATATTGGTGTAGATATTTCCATGTTCATACAGATGGCGGTGTATATATTTCCATGTTCATACAAATGGCGGTGTAGATATTTCCATGTTCATAGAGATGGCGGTGTAGATATTTCCATGTTCATACAAATGGCGGTGTAGATATTTCCATGTTTATTGAGATGGCGGTGTAGATATTTCCATGTTCATACAGATAGCGGTGCAGATATTTCCATGTTCAAACAGATAGCGGTGTAGATATTTCCATGTTCATACAGATAGCGGTGTAGATATTTCCATGCTCATACAGATAGCGGTGTAGATATTTCCATGTTCATACAGTTAGCGGTGTAGATATTTCCATGTTCGTACAGATGGCGGTGTGGATATTTACATGTTCATACAGATGGCGGTGTAGATATTTCCATGTTCGTGCGGATGGCAGTGTAGATATTTCCATGTTCATACAGGTGGCGGTGTAGATATTTCCATGTTTATACAGATAGCAGTGTAGATATTTCCATGTTTATAGAGATAGCAGTGTAGATATTTCCATGTTCATACAGATAGCGGTGTAGATATTTCCATGTTCATACAGATAGCGGTGTAGATATTTCCATGTTCATACAGATTGCGGTGTAGATATTTCCATGTTCATACAGATGGCGGTGTAGATATTTCCATGTTCGTGCAGATGGCGGTGTAGATATTTCCATGTTTATGCAGATAGCGGTATAGATATTTCCATGTATATACAGATGGTGGTGTAGATATTTCCATGTTTATATAGATGGCGGTCTAGATATTTCCATGTTTATAGAGATAGTGGTGTAGTTATTTCCAAGTTTATACAGACAGCGTTGTAGATATTTCCATGTTTATACAGATAGCGGTGAAGATATTTCCATGTTTATACAGATAGCGGTGTAGATATTTCCATGTTTATATAGATAGCGGTGTAGATATTTCTATGTTTATGGAGATAGTAGTGTAGATAATTCCAACTTTATACAGATAGCAGTGTAGATATTTCCAAGTTCATACAGATTGCAGTGTAGACATTTCCACGTTTATATAGATGGCGGTGTAGATATTTCCATGTTGATACAGATGGCGGTGCAGATATTTCCATGTTTATAGAGATAGCAGTGTAGATATTTCCATTGATATACTGATAGCTGTGTAGATATTTGCATGTTCATACCGATAGCGGTGTAGATATTTCCATGTTCATACAGATGGCGGTGTAGACATTTCCATGTTCATACAAATGGCGGTGTAGATATTTCCATGTTCGTAGAGATGGCGTTGTAGATATTTCCATGTTCATACACATGGCAGTGTAGATATTTCCATGTTCCTAGAGATGGCGGTGTAGATATTTCCATGTTTATACAGATAGCAGGGTAGTTATTTCCATGTTTATTGAGATAGTAGTGTAGATATTTCCATTGATATACAGATAGCTGTGTAGATATTTGCATGTTCATACAGATAGCGGTGTAGATATTTCCATCTTCATACAGATAGTGGTGTAGATATTCCATGTTCGTACAGATGGCGGTGTAGATATTTCCATGTTCATACAGATGGCGGTGTATATATTTCGAAGTTTATAGAGATCACGCTGTAGTTATTTCCATATTTATAGAGAAATCTGTGTAGGTATTTCCATGTATATGCAGATAGCTTTGTAGATATTTCCATGTTCAAGCAGATAGTTGTGTAGATAATTCTATGTTCATCCAGATGCCGGTGTAGATATATCCATGTTCATACAGATGGCGGTGAGGATATTTCCATGTTCATACAGATGGCGGTGTAGATATTTCCATGTTCATACAAATGGCGGTGTAGATATTTCCATGTTCATAGAGATGGCGGTGTAGATATTTCCATGTTCATACTAATGGCGGTGTAGATATTTTCATGTTTATAGAGACGGCGGTGTAGATATGTCCATGTTTATACAGATAGCACTGTAGATATTTTCATGTTTATAGAGATAGCATTGTAGATAATTCCATTCATATACAGATAGCTCTGTAGATATTTCCATGTTCATACTGATAGCGGTGTAGGTATTTCCATGTTCATACAGATAGCGGGGTAGATATTTGCATGTTCATACAGATAGCGGTGTAGATATTTCCATGTTCATACAGATAGCGGAGTAGATATTTCCATGTTCATACAGATAGCGGTGTAGATATTTCCATGTTCATACAGATAACGGTGTAGATATTCCATGTTCATACAGATGGCGGTGTAGATATTTACATGTTCATACAGATGGCGGTGTAGATATTTCCATGTTCGTACAGATGGCGGTGTAGATATTTCCGTGTTCATAGAGATGGCGGTGTAGATATTTCCATGTTTATGCAGATAGCTGTATAGATATTTCCATGTTTATACAGATGGTGGTGTAGATATTTCGATGTTTATAGAGATGGCGTTCTGGATATTACCAAGTTTATAGAGACGTGGTGTAGTTATTTCCAAGTTTATAGAGACAGCATTGTAGATATTTCCATGTTTGTACAGATAGCGGTGAAGATATTTCAATGTTTATACAGATAGCGGTGTAGATATTTCCATGTTTATACAAATAGCGGTGTAGGTATTTCCATGTTTATAGAGATAGTGGTGTAGATAATTCCAATTTTATACAGATAGCAGTGTAGATATTTCCAAATTCATACAGATAGCGGTGTGGGTATTTCCACGTTTATAGAGATGGCTGTGTGGATATTTCCATGTTCATACAGATGGCGGTGTAGATATTTCCATGTTTATAGACATGGCGGTGTAGATATTTCCATGTTTATAGAGATGGCGGTGTAGATATTTTCATATTTACACAGATGGTTGTGTAGATATTTCCATGTTTACACAGATAGCGGTGTAGACATTTCCATGTTTACACAGATAGCGGTGTGGATATTTCCATGTTTATGCAGATAGCGGTGTAGATATTTCCATGTTTATACAGATAGCGGTGCGGATATTTCCATGTTTATATGGATAGTGTTGCAGATATTTCTTGTTTATGCAGATAGCGGTGTAGATATTTCCATCTTAATACAGATGGCGGTGCAGATATGTCCATGTTCGTACAGATGGCGGTGTAGATATTTCCATGTTCATACAGATGGCGGTGTAGATACTTCCATGTTCATACAGATGGCGGTGTAGTTATTTGCATGTTCATAGAGATGGCGCTGTAGTTATTTCCATGTTTATTGAGATAGCGGTGTAGTTATTTCCATGTTTATAGAGATAGCGGTGTAGATATTTCTATGTATATACAGATAGCAGTGTGAATTTTTCCATGTTCATACAGATAGCGGTATAGATATTTTCATCTTTATAGAGATGGTGGTGTAGATATTTCCATGTTCATACAAATGATGGTGTAGTTATTTCCATGTTCACAGAGATGGCGTTGTAAATATTTCCATGTTTATACAGATAGCAGTGTAGTTATTTCCATGTTTATAGAGATAGCATTCTAGATATTTCCATTGATATACAGACAGCTGTGAAGATATTTGAATGTTCATACAGGTAGCGGCATAGATATTTCCATGTTCATACTGATAGCAGTGTAGATATTTCCGTGTTCATACAGATAGCGGTGTAGATATTTCCATGTTCATACAGGTAGCGGTGTAGATATTTCCATGTTCATACAGATGGCTGTGTAGATATTTCCATGTTCATAGAGATGGCGGTGCAGTTATTTCCATGATCTTACAGATAGCGGTGTAGATATTTCCACGTTTATAGAGAGGGCGGAGTAGACATTTCCATGTTAATACGGATGGCGGTGTAGATATTTCCATGTTTATAGAGATGGATTTGTAGATATTTCCATGTTCATTCAGATGGCGGTGTAGGTATTTTCATGTTCATCCAGATGTCGATGTAGATATATCCATGTTCATACAGATGGGGGTGAAGGTATATCCATGTTCATACAGATGGCAATGTAGATATTTCCATGTTCATACAGATGGCGGTGTAGATATTTCTATGTTCATCCAGATGGCGGTGTAGATATTTCCATGTTCATGCAGATGGCGGTGAAGATATTTCCATGTTCCCACAGATGGCGGTGTAGATATTTCTATGTTCATACAAATGGCGGTGTAGATATTTCCATGTTCATAGAGATGGCGGAGCAGTTATTTCCATGATCATACAGATAGCGGTGTAGATATTTCCACGTTTATAGAGATGGCGGAGTAGACATTTCCATGTTAATACGGATGGCGGTGTAGATATTTCCATGTTTATAGAGATGGAGTTGTAGATATTTCCATGTTCATACAGATGGCGGTGTAGGTATTTCCATGTTCATCCAGATGTCGATGTAGATATATCCATGTTCATACAGATGGGGGTGAAGGTATTTCCATGTTCATACAGATGGCAATGTAGATATTTCCATGTTCATAGAGATGGCGGTGTACCTATTTCCATATTCATTGAGAAGGCGGTGTAGATATTTCCATGTTTATACAGATGGCGGTGTAGATATTTCCATGTTTATAGTGATGGCGGTGTAGATATTTCCATGTTTATACAGAGGGCGGTTTAGATATTTCCATGTTTGCACAGATAGCGGTGGAGATATTTCCACATTGATACACATAGCGGTGTAGATATTTCCAAGTTTATAGAGACAGCGGTGTAGATATTTCCATGTGTATAGAGACTGCGTTGTAGATATTTCCATGTTTATACAGATAGCGGTATAGTTATTTCCATGTTTATACAGATGGCGGTGTAGATATTTCCATGTTTATAGAGATGGCGGTGTAGATATTTCCATGTTTATACAGAGGGCAGTTTAGATATTTCCATGTTTACAGAGATAGCGGTGTAGATATTTCCAAGTTGATTCACATAGCCGTGTAGATATTTCCAAGTTTATAGAGATAGCGGTGTAGATATTTCCATGTTTATAGAGACAACGTTGTAGGTATTTCCATCTTTACAAAGATAGCGGTATAGGTATTTCCATGTTTATATAGATGGCGGTGTAGATATTTCCATGTTTATAGACTTGGCAGTGTAGATATTTCCATCTTCATACAAATGACACTGTAGATATTTCCATGTTTATAGAGATAGCGGTATAGTTATTTCCTTGTTTATAGAGAAAGCTGTGTAGATATTTCCATCTTCATACAGGTAGCGGTGTAGATATTTCCAAGTACATACAGATGGTGGTGTAGATATTTCCATGTTCATCCAGATGGCGGTGTAGATATTTCCATGTTCATGCAGATGGAGGTGAAGATATTTCCATGTTCCTACAGATGGCGGTGTAGATATTTCCATGTTCATACAAACGGCAGTGTAGATATTTCCATGTTCATAGAGATGGCGGTGTAGTTATTTCCATGTTCATACAGATAGCGGTGTAGACATTTCCACGTTTATAGAGATGGCGGTGTAGGTATTTCCATGTTCAGAGGGATGGCGGTGTAGATATTTCCATTTTTTTAGAGATGGAGTTGTAGATATTTCCATGTTTATACGGAAGGCAGTGTAGATACTTCCATGTTTATAGACATGGCGGTTTAGATATTTATATGTTTACACAGATAGCGGTGAAGATATTTCCATGTTGACACAGATAGCGGTGTGGATTTTCCATGTTCCTACAGATAGCGGTGTACATGTTTCCATGTTCATAGAGATAGCGGTGTAGATATTTAAATGTTCATACAGATAGCGCTGTAGATATTTCCATGTTCATCCTGATGGCGGTGAAGATATTTCCATGTTCATACAGATGGCGGTGAAGTTATTTCCATGTTCATACAGATGGCAGTGTAGGTATTTCCATGTTCATACAGTTAACGGTGTAGATATTTCCATGTTCATACAGATGGCGGTGTAGATAATTCCATGTTCATACAGATGGCGGTGAAGTTGTTTACACGTTCAAACCGATGGCGGTGTAGATATTTCCATGTTCATGGAGATGGCGGTGTAGATATTACCATGCTCATTGACATGGCAGTGTAGATATTTCCATGTTCATACAGATGGCGGTGTAGATATTTCCATGTTTATAGAGATGGCGGTGTAGATATTTCCATGTTTATGCAGAGTTCGGTTTAGATATTTCCATGTTTACTTAGATAGCGTTGTAGATATTTCCATCTTGATACACAGAGCGGTGTAGATATTTCCAAGTTTATAGAGATAGCGGTGTAGATATTTCCATGTTTGTAATGATAGCGTTGTAGATATTTCCATGTTTATACAGATAGCGGTATTGATATTTCCATGTTTATACAGATAGCGGTGTAGATATTTCCATCTTAATACAGATGGCGGTGTAGATATTTCCATGTTCCTACAGACGGCGCTGTAGATATTTCCATGTTCATACAGATGGCGGTGTAGATATTTCGAAGTTTATAGAGATAGCGGTGTAGTTATTTCCATGTATATAGAGAAAGCTCTGTAGATGTTTCCATGTAAATGCAGATAGCTGTGTAGATATTTCCATGTTCATGCAGATAGCGGTGTAGATATTTCCATGTTCATCCAGATGCCGGTGTATATATATCCATGTTCATAGAGATGGCAGTGTAGATATTTCCAAGTTTATAGAGATAGCGGTATAGATATTTCCATGTTTATGGAGATAGCGTTGTAGATATTTCCATGTTTATACAGATAGTGGTATAGATATTTCCATGTTTATACAGATGGCAGTGTAGATATTTCCATGTTTACAGAGATAGTGTTGTAGTTATTTCCAAGTTTATAGAGATAGTGGTGTAGATATTTCCATGTTTATACAGATATTGGTGTAGATATTTCCATGTTTATACAGATGGCGGTGCAGATATTTCCATGTTTATAGAGATGGGGGTGTAGATATTTCCATGTTACTACAGATAGAGGTGTAGATATTTCCATGTTTATACAGATGGCGGTGTAGTAATTTCCATGTTTATACAGATACAGTGAAGATAATTCCATGTTTACATAGATAGCGGTTTAGATATTTCCAATTTTATACAGATAGCAGTGTTGAAATTTCCATGTTCATACAGATAGCGGTGTAGACAGCTTCACGTTTATAGAGATGGCGGTGTAGATATTTCCATGTTCATACAGATAGCGGTGTAGATATTTCCATGTTCATACAGATAGCGGTGTAGATATTTCCATGTTCATACAGTTAGCGGTGTAGATATTTACATGTTCATACAGATGGCGGTATAGATATTTACATGTTCGTGCAGATGGCGGTGTAGATAATTCCATGTTTATGCAGATAGCAGTATAGATATTTCCGTGTTTATACAGATGGTGGTGTAGATATTTCCATGTTAATAGAGATGGCGGTCTAGATATTTCCATGTTTATAGAGATGGTGGTGTAGTTATTTCCAAGTTTATACAGACAGCGTTGTAGATATTTCCATGTTTATACAGATAGCAGTGAAGATATTTCCATGTTTATACAGATAGCGGTGTAGATATTTCCACGTTTATACAGATAGCGGTGTAGATATTTCTATGTTTATAGAGATAGTGGTGTAGATAATTGCAACTTTATACAGATAGAAGTGTAGATATTTCCAAGTTCATACAGATGGCGGTGTAGATATTTCCATGTTCATAGAGATGGCGGTGTAGATATTTCCGTGTTCATACAAATGGCGGTGTAGATATTTCCATGTTCATAGAGATGGCGGTGTAGATATTTCCAAGTTTATACAGATAGCAGTGTTGTTATTTCCATGTTTATAGAGATAGCAGTGTAAATATTTCCATTGATATACAGATAGCTGTGTAGATATTTGCATGTTCATACAGATAGCGTTGTATATATTTCCATATTTATAGAGAAATGAGGTGTAGATATTTCCATGTTTATTCAGATGGCGGTGTAGATATTTCCACGTTTATACAGATAGCAGTGTAGATATTTCCATGTTTACACAGATAGCGGTGTGGAGATCTCCATGTTTATACAGATAGCGGTTTAGGTATTTCTATGTATATACTGATGGCGGTGTAGACTTTTCCATGTTCCTACACATGGCGGTGTAGATATTTCCGAGTTTATAGAGATGGCGGTGTAGATATTTCCAAGTTTACAGAGATGGCGGTGTAGATATTTCCATGTTTATAGAGAAAACTTTGTAGATATTTCCATGTATATGCAGATAGCTGTGTTGATATTTCCATGTTTATACAGATAGCGGTGTATATATATCTATCTTAATACAGATGGCATTGTAGATATTTCCATGTTCCTACAGATGGCAGTGTAGATATTTCCATGTTCATACAGATAGCGGTGTAGATATTTCTATGTTCATACTGATGGCGGTGAAGATAATTCCATGTTCAAACAGATGGCAGTGTAGATACTTCCATGTTCATACAGATGGCGGTGTAGTTATTTGCATGTTCATAGAGATGGCGCTGTAGTTATTTCCATGTTTATTGAGATAGCGGTGTAGTTATTTCCATGTTTATAGAGATAGCGGTGTAGATATTTCTATGTATATACAGATAGCAGTGTGAATTTTTCCATGTTCATACAGATAGCGGTATAGATATTTTCATCTTTATAGAGATGGTGGTGTAGATATTTCCATGTTCATACAAATGATGGTGTAGTTATTTCCATGTTCACAGAGATGGCGTTGTAAATATTTCCATGTTTATACAGATAGCAGTGTAGTTATTTCCATGTTTATAGAGATAGCATTCTAGATATTTCCATTGATATACAGACAGCTGTGAAGATATTTGAATGTTCATACAGGTAGCGGCATAGATATTTCCATGTTCATACTGATAGCAGTGTAGATATTTCCGTGTTCATACAGATAGCGGTGTAGATATTTCCATGTTCATACAGGTAGCGGTGTAGATATTTCCATGTTCATACAGATGGCTGTGTAGATATTTCCATGTTCATAGAGATGGCGGTGCAGTTATTTCCATGATCTTACAGATAGCGGTGTAGATATTTCCACGTTTATAGAGAGGGCGGAGTAGACATTTCCATGTTAATACGGATGGCGGTGTAGATATTTCCATGTTTATAGAGATGGATTTGTAGATATTTCCATGTTCATTCAGATGGCGGTGTAGGTATTTTCATGTTCATCCAGATGTCGATGTAGATATATCCATGTTCATACAGATGGGGGTGAAGGTATATCCATGTTCATACAGATGGCAATGTAGATATTTCCATGTTCATACAGATGGCGGTGTAGATATTTCTATGTTCATCCAGATGGCGGTGTAGATATTTCCATGTTCATGCAGATGGCGGTGAAGATATTTCCATGTTCCCACAGATGGCGGTGTAGATATTTCTATGTTCATACAAATGGCGGTGTAGATATTTCCATGTTCATAGAGATGGCGGAGCAGTTATTTCCATGATCATACAGATAGCGGTGTAGATATTTCCACGTTTATAGAGATGGCGGAGTAGACATTTCCATGTTAATACGGATGGCGGTGTAGATATTTCCATGTTTATAGAGATGGAGTTGTAGATATTTCCATGTTCATACAGATGGCGGTGTAGGTATTTCCATGTTCATCCAGATGTCGATGTAGATATATCCATGTTCATACAGATGGGGGTGAAGGTATTTCCATGTTCATACAGATGGCAATGTAGATATTTCCATGTTCATAGAGATGGCGGTGTACCTATTTCCATATTCATTGAGAAGGCGGTGTAGATATTTCCATGTTTATACAGATGGCGGTGTAGATATTTCCATGTTTATAGTGATGGCGGTGTAGATATTTCCATGTTTATACAGAGGGCGGTTTAGATATTTCCATGTTTGCACAGATAGTGGTGGAGATATTTCCACATTGATACACATAGCGGTGTAGATATTTCCAAGTTTATAGAGACAGCGGTGTAGATATTTCCATGTGTATAGAGACTGCGTTGTAGATATTTCCATGTTTATACAGATAGCGGTATAGATATTTCCATGTTTATACAGATGGCGGTGTAGATATTTCCATGTTTATAGAGATGGCGGTGTAGATATTTCCATGTTTATACAGAGGGCAGTTTAGATATTTCCATGTTTACAGAGATAGCGGTGTAGATATTTCCAAGTTGATTCACATAGCCGTGTAGATATTTCCAAGTTTATAGAGATAGCGGTGTAGATATTTCCATGTTTATAGAGACAACGTTGTAGGTATTTCCATCTTTACAAAGATAGCGGTATAGGTATTTCCATGTTTATATAGATGGCGGTGTAGATATTTCCATGTTTATAGACTTGGCAGTGTAGATATTTCCATCTTCATACAAATGACACTGTAGATATTTCCATGTTTATAGAGATAGCGGTATAGTTATTTCCTTGTTTATAGAGAAAGCTGTGTAGATATTTCCATCTTCATACAGGTAGCGGTGTAGATATTTCCAAGTACATACAGATGGTGGTGTAGATATTTCCATGTTCATCCAGATGGCGGTGTAGATATTTCCATGTTCATGCAGATGGAGGTGAAGATATTTCCATGTTCCTACAGATGGCGGTGTAGATATTTCCATGTTCATACAAACGGCAGTGTAGATATTTCCATGTTCATAGAGATGGCGGTGTAGTTATTTCCATGTTCATACAGATAGCGGTGTAGACATTTCCACGTTTATAGAGATGGCGGTGTAGGTATTTCCATGTTCAGAGGGATGGCGGTGTAGATATTTCCATTTTTTTAGAGATGGAGTTGTAGATATTTCCATGTTTATACGGAAGGCAGTGTAGATACTTCCATGTTTATAGACATGGCGGTTTAGATATTTATATGTTTACACAGATAGCGGTGAAGATATTTCCATGTTGACACAGATAGCGGTGTGGATTTTCCATGTTCCTACAGATAGCGGTGTACATGTTTCCATGTTCATAGAGATAGCGGTGTAGATATTTAAATGTTCATACATATAGCGCTGTAGATATTTCCATGTTCATCCTGATGGCGGTGAAGATATTTCCATGTTCATACAGATGGCGGTGAAGTTATTTCCATGTTCATACAGATGGCAGTGTAGGTATTTCCATGTTCATACAGTTAACGGTGTAGATATTTCCATGTTCATACAGATGGCGGTGTAGATAATTCCATGTTCATACAGATGGCGGTGAAGTTGTTTACACGTTCAAACCGATGGCGGTGTAGATATTTCCATGTTCATGGAGATGGCGGTGTAGATATTACCATGCTCATTGACATGGCAGTGTAGATATTTCCATGTTCATACAGATGGCGGTGTAGATATTTCCATGTTTATAGAGATGGCGGTGTAGATATTTCCATGTTTATGCAGAGTTCGGTTTAGATATTTCCATGTTTACTTAGATAGCGTTGTAGATATTTCCATCTTGATACACAGAGCGGTGTAGATATTTCCAAGTTTATAGAGATAGCGGTGTAGATATTTCCATGTTTGTAATGATAGCGTTGTAGATATTTCCATGTTTATACAGATAGCGGTATTGATATTTCCATGTTTATACAGATAGCGGTGTAGATATTTCCATCTTAATACAGATGGCGGTGTAGATATTTCCATGTTCCTACAGACGGCGCTGTAGATATTTCCATGTTCATACAGATGGCGGTGTAGATATTTCGAAGTTTATAGAGATAGCGGTGTAGTTATTTCCATGTATATAGAGAAAGCTCTGTAGATGTTTCCATGTAAATGCAGATAGCTGTGTAGATATTTCCATGTTCATGCAGATAGCGGTGTAGATATTTCCATGTTCATCCAGATGCCGGTGTATATATATCCATGTTCATAGAGATGGCAGTGTAGATATTTCCAAGTTTATAGAGATAGCGGTATAGATATTTCCATGTTTATGGAGATAGCGTTGTAGATATTTCCATGTTTATACAGATAGTGGTATAGATATTTCCATGTTTATACAGATGGCAGTGTAGATATTTCCATGTTTACAGAGATAGTGTTGTAGTTATTTCCAAGTTTATAGAGATAGTGGTGTAGATATTTCCATGTTTATACAGATATTGGTGTAGATATTTCCATGTTTATACAGATGGCGGTGCAGATATTTCCATGTTTATAGAGATGGGGGTGTAGATATTTCCATGTTACTACAGATAGCGGTGTAGATATTTCCATGTTTATACAGATGGCGGTGTAGTAATTTCCATGTTTATACAGATACAGTGAAGATAATTCCATGTTTACATAGATAGCGGTTTAGATATTTCCAATTTTATACAGATAGCAGTGTTGAAATTTCCATGTTCATACAGATAGCGGTGTAGATAGCTTCACGTTTATAGAGATGGCGGTGTAGATATTTCCATGTTCATACAGATAGCGGTGTAGATATTTCCATGTTCATACAGATGGCGGTGTAGATATTTCCATGTTCATACAGTTAGCGGTGTAGATATTTCCATGTTCATACAGTTAGCGGTGTAGATATTTCCATGTTTATAGAGATAGTGGTGTAGATAATTCCAATTTTATACAGATAGCAGTGTAGATATTTCCAAATTCATACAGATAGCGGTGTGGGTATTTCCACGTTTATAGAGATGGCTGTGTGGATATTTCCATGTTCATACAGATGGCGGTGTAGATATTTCCATGTTTATAGACATGGCGGTGTAGATATTTCCATGTTTATAGAGATGGCGGTGTAGATGTTTTCATATTTACACAGATGGTTGTGTAGATATTTCCATGTTTACACAGATAGCGGTGTAGACATTTCCATGTTTACACAGATAGCGGTGTGGATATTTCCATGTTTATGCAGATAGCGGTGTAGATATTTCCATGTTTATACAGATAGCGGTGCGGATATTTCCATGTTTATATGGATAGTGTTGCAGATATTTCTTGTTTATGCAGATAGCGGTGTAGATATTTCCATCTTAATACAGATGGCGGTGCAGATATGTCCATGTTCGTACAGATGGCGGTGTAGATATTTCCATGTTCATACAGATGGCGGTGTAGATACTTCCATGTTCATACAGATGGCGGTGTAGTTATTTGCATGTTCATAGAGATGGCGCTGTAGTTATTTCCATGTTTATTGAGATAGCGGTGTAGTTATTTCCATGTTTATAGAGATAGCGGTGTAGATATTTCTATGTATATACAGATAGCAGTGTGAATTTTTCCATGTTCATACAGATAGCGGTATAGATATTTTCATCTTTATAGAGATGGTGGTGTAGATATTTCCATGTTCATACAAATGATGGTGTAGTTATTTCCATGTTCACAGAGATGGCGTTGTAAATATTTCCATGTTTATACAGATAGCAGTGTAGTTATTTCCATGTTTATAGAGATAGCATTCTAGATATTTCCATTGATATACAGACAGCTGTGAAGATATTTGAATGTTCATACAGGTAGCGGCATAGATATTTCCATGTTCATACTGATAGCAGTGTAGATATTTCCGTGTTCATACAGATAGCGGTGTAGATATTTCCATGTTCATACAGGTAGCGGTGTAGATATTTCCATGTTCATACAGATGGCTGTGTAGATATTTCCATGTTCATAGAGATGGCGGTGCAGTTATTTCCATGATCTTACAGATAGCGGTGTAGATATTTCCACGTTTATAGAGAGGGCGGAGTAGACATTTCCATGTTAATACGGATGGCGGTGTAGATATTTCCATGTTTATAGAGATGGATTTGTAGATATTTCCATGTTCATTCAGATGGCGGTGTAGGTATTTTCATGTTCATCCAGATGTCGATGTAGATATATCCATGTTCATACAGATGGGGGTGAAGGTATATCCATGTTCATACAGATGGCAATGTAGATATTTCCATGTTCATACAGATGGCGGTGTAGATATTTCTATGTTCATCCAGATGGCGGTGTAGATATTTCCATGTTCATGCAGATGGCGGTGAAGATATTTCCATGTTCCCACAGATGGCGGTGTAGATATTTCTATGTTCATACAAATGGCGGTGTAGATATTTCCATGTTCATAGAGATGGCGGAGCAGTTATTTCCATGATCATACAGATAGCGGTGTAGATATTTCCACGTTTATAGAGATGGCGGAGTAGACATTTCCATGTTAATACGGATGGCGGTGTAGATATTTCCATGTTTATAGAGATGGAGTTGTAGATATTTCCATGTTCATACAGATGGCGGTGTAGGTATTTCCATGTTCATCCAGATGTCGATGTAGATATATCCATGTTCATACAGATGGGGGTGAAGGTATTTCCATGTTCATACAGATGGCAATGTAGATATTTCCATGTTCATAGAGATGGCGGTGTACCTATTTCCATATTCATTGAGAAGGCGGTGTAGATATTTCCATGTTTATACAGATGGCGGTGTAGATATTTCCATGTTTATAGTGATGGCGGTGTAGATATTTCCATGTTTATACAGAGGGCGGTTTAGATATTTCCATGTTTGCACAGATAGCGGTGGAGATATTTCCACATTGATACACATAGCGGTGTAGATATTTCCAAGTTTATAGAGACAGCGGTGTAGATATTTCCATGTGTATAGAGACTGCGTTGTAGATATTTCCATGTTTATACAGATAGCGGTATAGATATTTCCATGTTTATACAGATGGCGGTGTAGATATTTCCATGTTTATAGAGATGGCGGTGTAGATATTTCCATGTTTATACAGAGGGCAGTTTAGATATTTCCATGTTTACAGAGATAGCGGTGTAGATATTTCCAAGTTGATTCACATAGCCGTGTAGATATTTCCAAGTTTATAGAGATAGCGGTGTAGATATTTCCATGTTTATAGAGACAACGTTGTAGGTATTTCCATCTTTACAAAGATAGCGGTATAGGTATTTCCATGTTTATATAGATGGCGGTGTAGATATTTCCATGTTTATAGACTTGGCAGTGTAGATATTTCCATCTTCATACAAATGACACTGTAGATATTTCCATGTTTATAGAGATAGCGGTATAGTTATTTCCTTGTTTATAGAGAAAGCTGTGTAGATATTTCCATCTTCATACAGGTAGCGGTGTAGATATTTCCAAGTACATACAGATGGTGGTGTAGATATTTCCATGTTCATCCGGATGGCGGTGTAGATATTTCCATGTTCATGCAGATGGAGGTGAAGATATTTCCATGTTCCTACAGATGGCGGTGTAGATATTTCCATGTTCATACAAACGGCAGTGTAGATATTTCCATGTTCATAGAGATGGCGGTGTAGTTATTTCCATGTTCATACAGATAGCGGTGTAGACATTTCCACGTTTATAGAGATGGCGGTGTAGGTATTTCCATGTTCAGAGGGATGGCGGTGTAGATATTTCCATTTTTTTAGAGATGGAGTTGTAGATATTTCCATGTTTATACGGAAGGCAGTGTAGATACTTCCATGTTTATAGACATGGCGGTTTAGATATTTATATGTTTACACAGATAGCGGTGAAGATATTTCCATGTTGACACAGATAGCGGTGTGGATTTTCCATGTTCCTACAGATAGCGGTGTACATGTTTCCATGTTCATAGAGATAGCGGTGTAGATATTTAAATGTTCATACATATAGCACTGTAGATATTTCCATGTTCATCCTGATGGCGGTGAAGATATTTCCATGTTCATACAGATGGCGGTGAAGTTATTTCCATGTTCATACAGATGGCAGTGTAGGTATTTCCATGTTCATACAGTTAACGGTGTAGATATTTCCATGTTCATACAGATGGCGGTGTAGATAATTCCATGTTCATACAGATGGCGGTGAAGTTGTTTACACGTTCAAACCGATGGCGGTGTAGATATTTCCATGTTCATGGAGATGGCGGTGTAGATATTACCATGCTCATTGACATGGCAGTGTAGATATTTCCATGTTCATACAGATGGCGGTGTAGATATTTCCATGTTTATAGAGATGGCGGTGTAGATATTTCCATGTTTATGCAGAGTTCGGTTTAGATATTTCCATGTTTACTTAGATAGCGTTGTAGATATTTCCATCTTGATACACAGAGCGGTGTAGATATTTCCAAGTTTATAGAGATAGCGGTGTAGATATTTCCATGTTTGTAATGATAGCGTTGTAGATATTTCCATGTTTATACAGATAGCGGTATTGATATTTCCATGTTTATACAGATAGCGGTGTAGATATTTCCATCTTAATACAGATGGCGGTGTAGATATTTCCATGTTCCTACAGACGGCGCTGTAGATATTTCCATGTTCATACAGATGGCGGTGTAGATATTTCGAAGTTTATAGAGATAGCGGTGTAGTTATTTCCATGTATATAGAGAAAGCTCTGTAGATGTTTCCATGTAAATGCAGATAGCTGTGTAGATATTTCCATGTTCATGCAGATAGCGGTGTAGATATTTCCATGTTCATCCAGATGCCGGTGTATATATATCCATGTTCATAGAGATGGCAGTGTAGATATTTCCAAGTTTATAGAGATAGCGGTATAGATATTTCCATGTTTATGGAGATAGCGTTGTAGATATTTCCATGTTTATACAGATAGTGGTATAGATATTTCCATGTTTATACAGATGGCAGTGTAGATATTTCCATGTTTACAGAGATAGTGTTGTAGTTATTTCCAAGTTTATAGAGATAGTGGTGTAGATATTTCCATGTTTATACAGATATTGGTGTAGATATTTCCATGTTTATACAGATGGCGGTGCAGATATTTCCATGTTTATAGAGATGGGGGTGTAGATATTTCCATGTTACTACAGATAGAGGTGTAGATATTTCCATGTTTATACAGATGGCGGTGTAGTAATTTCCATGTTTATACAGATACAGTGAAGATAATTCCATGTTTACATAGATAGCGGTTTAGATATTTCCAATTTTATACAGATAGCAGTGTTGAAATTTCCATGTTCATACAGATAGCGGTGTAGACAGCTTCACGTTTATAGAGATGGCGGTGTAGATATTTCCATGTTCATACAGATAGCGGTGTAGATATTTCCATGTTCATACAGATGGCGGTGTAGATATTTCCATGTTCATACAGTTAGCGGTGTAGATATTTACATGTTCATACAGATGGCGGTATAGATATTTACATGTTCGTGCAGATGGCGGTGTAGATAATTCCATGTTTATGCAGATAGCAGTATAGATATTTCCGTGTTTATACAGATGGTGGTGTAGATATTTCCATGTTAATAGAGATGGCGGTCTAGATATTTCCATGTTTATAGAGATGGTGGTGTAGTTATTTCCAAGTTTATACAGACAGCGTTGTAGATATTTCCATGTTTATACAGATAGCAGTGAAGATATTTCCATGTTTATACAGATAGCGGTGTAGATATTTCCACGTTTATACAGATAGCGGTGTAGATATTTCTATGTTTATAGAGATAGTGGTGTAGATAATTGCAACTTTATACAGATAGAAGTGTAGATATTTCCAAGTTCATACAGATGGCGGTGTAGATATTTCCATGTTCATAGAGATGGCGGTGTAGATATTTCCGTGTTCATACAAATGGCGGTGTAGATATTTCCATGTTCATAGAGATGGCGGTGTAGATATTTCCAAGTTTATACAGATAGCAGTGTTGTTATTTCCATGTTTATAGAGATAGCAGTGTAGATATTTCCATTGATATACAGATAGCTGTGTAGATATTTGCATGTTCATACAGATAGCGTTGTATATATTTCCATATTTATAGAGAAATGAGGTGTAGATATTTCCATGTTTATTCAGATGGCGGTGTAGATATTTCCACGTTTATACAGATAGCGGTGTAGATATTTCCATGTTTACACAGATAGCGGTGTGGAGATCTCCATGTTTATACAGATAGCGGTTTAGGTATTTCTATGTATATACTGATGGCGGTGTAGACTTTTCCATGTTCCTACAGATGGCGGTGTAGATATTTCCGAGTTTATAGAGATGGCGGTGTAGATATTTCCAAGTTTACAGAGAGGGCGGTGTAGATATTTCCATGTTTATAGAGAAAACTTTGTAGATATTTCCATGTATATGCAGATAGCTGTGTTGATATTTCCATGTTTATACAGATAGCGGTGTATATATATCTATCTTAATACAGATGGCATTGTAGATATTTCCATGTTCCTACAGATGGCAGTGTAGATATTTCCATGTTCATACAGATAGCGGTGTAGATATTTCTATGTTCATACTGATGGCGGTGAAGATAATTCCATGTTCAAACAGATGGCAGTGTAGATACTTCCATGTTCATACAGATGGCGGTGTAGTTATTTGCATGTTCATAGAGATGGCGCTGTAGTTATTTCCATGTTTATTGAGATAGCGGTGTAGTTATTTCCATGTTTATAGAGATAGCGGTGTAGATATTTCTATGTATATACAGATAGCAGTGTGAATTTTTCCATGTTCATACAGATAGCGGTATAGATATTTTCATCTTTATAGAGATGGTGGTGTAGATATTTCCATGTTCATACAAATGATGGTGTAGTTATTTCCATGTTCACAGAGATGGCGTTGTAAATATTTCCATGTTTATACAGATAGCAGTGTAGTTATTTCCATGTTTATAGAGATAGCATTCTAGATATTTCCATTGATATACAGACAGCTGTGAAGATATTTGAATGTTCATACAGGTAGCGGCATAGATATTTCCATGTTCATACTGATAGCAGTGTAGATATTTCCGTGTTCATACAGATAGCGGTGTAGATATTTCCATGTTC
This sequence comes from Gorilla gorilla gorilla, assembly GCF_029281585.2. NCBI lineage: Eukaryota > Metazoa > Chordata > Mammalia > Primates > Hominidae > Gorilla > Gorilla gorilla. The sequence continues at coordinate 124,941 of NC_073239.2, read as the reverse complement.
ATACAGGTAGCGGTGTAGATATTTCCATGTTCATACAGATGGCTGTGTAGATATTTCCATGTTCATAGAGATGGCGGTGCAGTTATTTCCATGATCTTACAGATAGCGGTGTAGATATTTCCACGTTTATAGAGAGGGCGGAGTAGACATTTCCATGTTAATACGGATGGCGGTGTAGATATTTCCATGTTTATAGAGATGGATTTGTAGATATTTCCATGTTCATTCAGATGGCGGTGTAGGTATTTTCATGTTCATCCAGATGTCGATGTAGATATATCCATGTTCATACAGATGGGGGTGAAGGTATATCCATGTTCATACAGATGGCAATGTAGATATTTCCATGTTCATACAGATGGCGGTGTAGATATTTCTATGTTCATCCAGATGGCGGTGTAGATATTTCCATGTTCATGCAGATGGCGGTGAAGATATTTCCATGTTCCCACAGATGGCGGTGTAGATATTTCTATGTTCATACAAATGGCGGTGTAGATATTTCCATGTTCATAGAGATGGCGGAGCAGTTATTTCCATGATCATACAGATAGCGGTGTAGATATTTCCACGTTTATAGAGATGGCGGAGTAGACATTTCCATGTTAATACGGATGGCGGTGTAGATATTTCCATGTTTATAGAGATGGAGTTGTAGATATTTCCATGTTCATACAGATGGCGGTGTAGGTATTTCCATGTTCATCCAGATGTCGATGTAGATATATCCATGTTCATACAGATGGGGGTGAAGGTATTTCCATGTTCATACAGATGGCAATGTAGATATTTCCATGTTCATAGAGATGGCGGTGTACCTATTTCCATATTCATTGAGAAGGCGGTGTAGATATTTCCATGTTTATACAGATGGCGGTGTAGATATTTCCATGTTTATAGTGATGGCGGTGTAGATATTTCCATGTTTATACAGAGGGCGGTTTAGATATTTCCATGTTTGCACAGATAGCGGTGGAGATATTTCCACATTGATACACATAGCGGTGTAGATATTTCCAAGTTTATAGAGACAGCGGTGTAGATATTTCCATGTGTATAGAGACTGCGTTGTAGATATTTCCATGTTTATACAGATAGCGGTATAGATATTTCCATGTTTATACAGATGGCGGTGTAGATATTTCCATGTTTATAGAGATGGCGGTGTAGATATTTCCATGTTTATACAGAGGGCAGTTTAGATATTTCCATGTTTACAGAGATAGCGGTGTAGATATTTCCAAGTTGATTCACATAGCCGTGTAGATATTTCCAAGTTTATAGAGATAGCGGTGTAGATATTTCCATGTTTATAGAGACAACGTTGTAGGTATTTCCATCTTTACAAAGATAGCGGTATAGGTATTTCCATGTTTATATAGATGGCGGTGTAGATATTTCCATGTTTATAGACTTGGCAGTGTAGATATTTCCATCTTCATACAAATGACACTGTAGATATTTCCATGTTTATAGAGATAGCGGTATAGTTATTTCCTTGTTTATAGAGAAAGCTGTGTAGATATTTCCATCTTCATACAGGTAGCGGTGTAGATATTTCCAAGTACATACAGATGGTGGTGTAGATATTTCCATGTTCATCCAGATGGCGGTGTAGATATTTCCATGTTCATGCAGATGGAGGTGAAGATATTTCCATGTTCCTACAGATGGCGGTGTAGATATTTCCATGTTCATACAAACGGCAGTGTAGATATTTCCATGTTCATAGAGATGGCGGTGTAGTTATTTCCATGTTCATACAGATAGCGGTGTAGACATTTCCACGTTTATAGAGATGGCGGTGTAGGTATTTCCATGTTCAGAGGGATGGCGGTGTAGATATTTCCATTTTTTTAGAGATGGAGTTGTAGATATTTCCATGTTTATACGGAAGGCAGTGTAGATACTTCCATGTTTATAGACATGGCGGTTTAGATATTTATATGTTTACACAGATAGCGGTGAAGATATTTCCATGTTGACACAGATAGCGGTGTGGATTTTCCATGTTCCTACAGATAGCGGTGTACATGTTTCCATGTTCATAGAGATAGCGGTGTAGATATTTAAATGTTCATACATATAGCGCTGTAGATATTTCCATGTTCATCCTGATGGCGGTGAAGATATTTCCATGTTCATACAGATGGCGGTGAAGTTATTTCCATGTTCATACAGATGGCAGTGTAGGTATTTCCATGTTCATACAGTTAACGGTGTAGATATTTCCATGTTCATACAGATGGCGGTGTAGATAATTCCATGTTCATACAGATGGCGGTGAAGTTGTTTACACGTTCAAACCGATGGCGGTGTAGATATTTCCATGTTCATGGAGATGGCGGTGTAGATATTACCATGCTCATTGACATGGCAGTGTAGATATTTCCATGTTCATACAGATGGCGGTGTAGATATTTCCATGTTTATAGAGATGGCGGTGTAGATATTTCCATGTTTATGCAGAGTTCGGTTTAGATATTTCCATGTTTACTTAGATAGCGTTGTAGATATTTCCATCTTGATACACAGAGCGGTGTAGATATTTCCAAGTTTATAGAGATAGCGGTGTAGATATTTCCATGTTTGTAATGATAGCGTTGTAGATATTTCCATGTTTATACAGATAGCGGTATTGATATTTCCATGTTTATACAGATAGCGGTGTAGATATTTCCATCTTAATACAGATGGCGGTGTAGATATTTCCATGTTCCTACAGACGGCGCTGTAGATATTTCCATGTTCATACAGATGGCGGTGTAGATATTTCGAAGTTTATAGAGATAGCGGTGTAGTTATTTCCATGTATACAGAGAAAGCTCTGTAGATGTTTCCATGTAAATGCAGATAGCTGTGTAGATATTTCCATGTTCATGCAGATAGCGGTGTAGATATTTCCATGTTCATCCAGATGCCGGTGTATATATATCCATGTTCATAGAGATGGCAGTGTAGATATTTCCAAGTTTATAGAGATAGCGGTATAGATATTTCCATGTTTATGGAGATAGCGTTGTAGATATTTCCATGTTTATACAGATAGTGGTATAGATATTTCCATGTTTATACAGATGGCAGTGTAGATATTTCCATGTTTACAGAGATAGTGTTGTAGTTATTTCCAAGTTTATAGAGATAGTGGTGTAGATATTTCCATGTTTATACAGATATTGGTGTAGATATTTCCATGTTCCTACAGATGGCAGTGTAGATATTTCCATGTTCATACAGATAGCGGTGTAGATATTTCTATGTTCATACTGATGGCGGTGAAGATAATTCCATGTTCAAACAGATGGCAGTGTAGATACTTCCATGTTCATACAGATGGCGGTGTAGTTATTTGCATGTTCATAGAGATGGCGCTGTAGTTATTTCCATGTTTATTGAGATAGCGGTGTAGTTATTTCCATGTTTATAGAGATAGCGGTGTAGATATTTCTATGTATATACAGATAGCAGTGTGAATTTTTCCATGTTCATACAGATAGCGGTATAGATATTTTCATCTATATAGAGATGGTGGTGTAGATATTTCCATGTTCATACAAATGATGGTGTAGTTATTTCCATGTTCACAGAGATGGCGTTGTAAATATTTCCATGTTTATACAGGTAGCAGTGTAGTTATTTCCATGTTTATAGAGATAGCATTCTAGATATTTCCATTGATATACAGACAGCTGTGAAGATATTTGAATGTTCATACAGGTAGCGGCATAGATATTTCCATGTTCATACTGATAGCAGTGTAGATATTTCCGTGTTCATACAGATAGCGGTGTAGATATTTCCATGTTCATACAGGTAGCGGTGTAGATATTTCCATGTTCATACAGATGGCTGTGTAGATATTTCCATGTTCATAGAGATGGCGGTGCAGTTATTTCCATGATCTTACAGATAGCGGTGTAGATATTTCCACGTTTATAGAGAGGGCGGAGTAGACATTTCCATGTTAATACGGATGGCGGTGTAGATATTTCCATGTTTATAGAGATGGATTTGTAGATATTTCCATGTTCATTCAGATGGCGGTGTAGGTATTTTCATGTTCATCCAGATGTCGATGTAGATATATCCATGTTCATACAGATGGGGGTGAAGGTATATCCATGTTCATACAGATGGCAATGTAGATATTTCCATGTTCATACAGATGGCGGTGTAGATATTTCTATGTTCATCCAGATGGCGGTGTAGATATTTCCATGTTCATGCAGATGGCGGTGAAGATATTTCCATGTTCCCACAGATGGCGGTGTAGATATTTCTATGTTCATACAAATGGCGGTGTAGATATTTCCATGTTCATAGAGATGGCGGAGCAGTTATTTCCATGATCATACAGATAGCGGTGTAGATATTTCCACGTTTATAGAGATGGCGGAGTAGACATTTCCATGTTAATACGGATGGCGGTGTAGATATTTCCATGTTTATAGAGATGGAGTTGTAGATATTTCCATGTTCATACAGATGGCGGTGTAGGTATTTCCATGTTCATCCAGATGTCGATGTAGATATATCCATGTTCATACAGATGGGGGTGAAGGTATTTCCATGTTCATACAGATGGCAATGTAGATATTTCCATGTTCATAGAGATGGCGGTGTACCTATTTCCATATTCATTGAGAAGGCGGTGTAGATATTTCCATGTTTATACAGATGGCGGTGTAGATATTTCCATGTTTATAGTGATGGCGGTGTAGATATTTCCATGTTTATACAGAGGGCGGTTTAGATATTTCCATGTTTGCACAGATAGCGGTGGAGATATTTCCACATTGATACACATAGCGGTGTAGATATTTCCAAGTTTATAGAGACAGCGGTGTAGATATTTCCATGTGTATAGAGACTGCGTTGTAGATATTTCCATGTTTATACAGATAGCGGTATAGATATTTCCATGTTTATACAGATGGCGGTGTAGATATTTCCATGTTTATAGAGATGGCGGTGTAGATATTTCCATGTTTATACAGAGGGCAGTTTAGATATTTCCATGTTTACAGAGATAGCGGTGTAGATATTTCCAAGTTGATTCACATAGCCGTGTAGATATTTCCAAGTTTATAGAGATAGCGGTGTAGATATTTCCATGTTTATAGAGACAACGTTGTAGGTATTTCCATCTTTACAAAGATAGCGGTATAGGTATTTCCATGTTTATATAGATGGCGGTGTAGATATTTCCATGTTTATAGACTTGGCAGTGTAGATATTTCCATCTTCATACAAATGACACTGTAGATATTTCCATGTTTATAGAGATAGCGGTATAGTTATTTCCTTGTTTATAGAGAAAGCTGTGTAGATATTTCCATCTTCATACAGGTAGCGGTGTAGATATTTCCAAGTACATACAGATGGTGGTGTAGATATTTCCATGTTCATCCAGATGGCGGTGTAGATATTTCCATGTTCATGCAGATGGAGGTGAAGATATTTCCATGTTCCTACAGATGGCGGTGTAGATATTTCCATGTTCATACAAACGGCAGTGTAGATATTTCCATGTTCATAGAGATGGCGGTGTAGTTATTTCCATGTTCATACAGATAGCGGTGTAGACATTTCCACGTTTATAGAGATGGCGGTGTAGGTATTTCCATGTTCAGAGGGATGGCGGTGTAGATATTTCCATTTTTTTAGAGATGGAGTTGTAGATATTTCCATGTTTATACGGAAGGCAGTGTAGATACTTCCATGTTTATAGACATGGCGGTTTAGATATTTATATGTTTACACAGATAGCGGTGAAGATATTTCCATGTTGACACAGATAGCGGTGTGGATTTTCCATGTTCCTACAGATAGCGGTGTACATGTTTCCATGTTCATAGAGATAGCGGTGTAGATATTTAAATGTTCATACATATAGCGCTGTAGATATTTCCATGTTCATCCTGATGGCGGTGAAGATATTTCCATGTTCATACAGATGGCGGTGAAGTTATTTCCATGTTCATACAGATGGCAGTGTAGGTATTTCCATGTTCATACAGTTAACGGTGTAGATATTTCCATGTTCATACAGATGGCGGTGTAGATAATTCCATGTTCATACAGATGGCGGTGAAGTTGTTTACACGTTCAAACCGATGGCGGTGTAGATATTTCCATGTTCATGGAGATGGCGGTGTAGATATTACCATGCTCATTGACATGGCAGTGTAGATATTTCCATGTTCATACAGATGGCGGTGTAGATATTTCCATGTTTATAGAGATGGCGGTGTAGATATTTCCATGTTTATGCAGAGTTCGGTTTAGATATTTCCATGTTTACTTAGATAGCGTTGTAGATATTTCCATCTTGATACACAGAGCGGTGTAGATATTTCCAAGTTTATAGAGATAGCGGTGTAGATATTTCCATGTTTGTAATGATAGCGTTGTAGATATTTCCATGTTTATACAGATAGCGGTATTGATATTTCCATGTTTATACAGATAGCGGTGTAGATATTTCCATCTTAATACAGATGGCGGTGTAGATATTTCCATGTTCCTACAGACGGCGCTGTAGATATTTCCATGTTCATACAGATGGCGGTGTAGATATTTCGAAGTTTATAGAGATAGCGGTGTAGTTATTTCCATGTATATAGAGAAAGCTCTGTAGATGTTTCCATGTAAATGCAGATAGCTGTGTAGATATTTCCATGTTCATGCAGATAGCGGTGTAGATATTTCCATGTTCATCCAGATGCCGGTGTATATATATCCATGTTCATAGAGATGGCAGTGTAGATATTTCCAAGTTTATAGAGATAGCGGTATAGATATTTCCATGTTTATGGAGATAGCGTTGTAGATATTTCCATGTTTATACAGATAGTGGTATAGATATTTCCATGTTTATACAGATGGCAGTGTAGATATTTCCATGTTTACAGAGATAGTGTTGTAGTTATTTCCAAGTTTATAGAGATAGTGGTGTAGATATTTCCATGTTTATACAGATATTGGTGTAGATATTTCCATGTTTATACAGATGGCGGTGCAGATATTTCCATGTTTATAGAGATGGGGGTGTAGATATTTCCATGTTACTACAGATAGCGGTGTAGATATTTCCATGTTTATACAGATGGCGGTGTAGTAATTTCCATGTTTATACAGATACAGTGAAGATAATTCCATGTTTACATAGATAGCGGTTTAGATATTTCCAATTTTATACAGATAGCAGTGTTGAAATTTCCATGTTCATACAGATAGCGGTGTAGATAGCTTCACGTTTATAGAGATGGCGGTGTAGATATTTCCATGTTCATACAGATAGCGGTGTAGATATTTCCATGTTCATACAGATGGCGGTGTAGATATTTCCATGTTCATAGAGATGGCGCTGTAGATATTTCCATGTTCATAGAGATGGCGGTGTAGATATTTCCATGTTCATACAGATAGCGGTGTAGATATTTCCATGTTTATACAGATGGCGGTGTAGATATTTCCATGTTCATAGAGATGGCGCTGTAGATATTTCCATGTTTATAGAGATGGCGGTGTAGATATTTCCATGTTTATAGAGGTGGCGCTGTAGATATTTCCATGTTCATAGAGATGGCGGTGTAGATATTTCCATGTTTATACAGATAGCAGTGTAGATATTTCCATGTTTATAGGGATAGCAGCGTAGATATTTTCATTGATATACAGATAGCTGTGTAGATATTTCCATGTTCATACAGTTAGCGGTGTAGATATTTCTAAGTTCATACAGATGGCGGTGTAGATATTTCCATGTTCATAGAGAATGCGGTGTAGATATTTCCATGTTCATACAAATGGCGGTGTAGATATTTCCATGTTCATAGAGACGGCAGTGTAGATATTAACATGCTCATAGACATGGCAGTGTAGATATTTCCATGTTCATATGGATGGCGGTGTAGATATTTCCATGTTCATGTAGATAGCGGTGTAGATATTTCCATGTTCATCCAGATGCCAGTGTTGATATATCCACGTTCATACAGATGGCGGTGAAAATATGTCCATGTTCATACAGATGGCGGTGTAGATATTTCCATGTTCATACAAATAGCGGTGTAGATATTCCCATGTTCATAGAGATGGCTGTGTAGGTATTTCCTTGTTCATACAAATGACGGTGTAGATATTTCCATGTTGATAGAGATGGTGGTGTAGATGTTTCCATGTTTATACAGATAGAAGTGTAGTTATTTCCTTGTTTATAGAGATAGCAGTGTAGATATTTCCATTGATATACAGATAGCGGTGTAGATATTTGCATGTTCATACAGATAGCGGTGTAGATATTTCCATGTTCATACAGTTAGCGGTGTAAATATTTCCATGTTCATGCTGATGGCGGTGTGGATATTTCCATGTTCATACAGATGGCGGTGAAGATATTTACATGTTCATACAGATAGCGGTGTAGATATTTCCATGTTCATACAGATAGCGGTGTAGATATTTCCATGTTCATGCAGATAGCGGTGTAGATATTTCCATGTACATACAGATGGTGGTGTAGATATTTACATGTTCATGCAGATGGCGGGGTAGATATTTCCATGTTCGTACGGATGGCAGTGTAGATATTTCCATGTTCATACAGGTGGTGGTGTAGATATTTCCATGTTTATAGAGATGGCGGTGTAGATATTTCCAAGTTTATACAGAGGGCGCTTTAGATATTTTCAAGTTTACACAAATAGCGGTGTAGTTATTTCCATGTTGATTCACATAGCGGGGTAGATATTTCCACGTTTATAGAGATAGCGGTGTAGATATTTCCATGTTTATAGAGATAGCGATGTAGATATTTCCATGTTTATGCAGATAGCGGTATAGATATTTCCATGTTTATTCAGATGGTGGTGTAGATATTTCCATGTTTATAGAGATGGCGGACTAGATATATCCATGTTTATAGAGATAGCAGTGTAGATATTTCCATGTTCATTCAGATAGCGTTGTAGAAATTTCTATGTTCATACAGATAGCAGTGTACTTATTTCCATGTTCATACAGATAGCGGTGTACATATTTCCATGTTCATGCAGATAGCGGTGTAGATATTTCCATGTTCATCCAGATGGCGGTGAAGATATTTCCATGCTCACAGAGATGGCGGTGAAGATATTTCCAGGTTCATACAGATGGCGGTGTAGCTATTTCAATGTTCGCTCACATGGCGGTGTAGATATTTCCATGTTCATAGAGATCGCGGTGTAGATATTTCCATTTTCATACGGAGGGCGGTGTAGATATTTCCATGTTCCTACAGATGGCGGTGTAGATATTTCCATGTTTATAGAGATGGCGGTGTAGATGTTTTCATGTTTATACAGAGGTCGATTAAGATATTTCTATGTTTACGGAGATAGTGGTGTTATTTCCATGTTGATACACATGGTGGTGTAGAAATTTCCAAGTTTATAGAGATAGCGGTGTAGATTGTTCCAAGTTTACAGAGATAGCGGTGTAGATATTTCCGTGTTTATACAGATAGCGGTGTAGATATTTCCATGTTTATACAGATAGCGGTATAGATATTTACATGTGTATACAGATGGCGGTCTAGATATTTCTATGTATATAGAGATGGCCATCTAGATATTTCCATGTTGACAGAGATAGTGTTGTAGTTATTTCCTAGTTTATAGAGATAGCGGTGTAGATATCTCTATGTTTATACAGATAGCGGTCAAGATATTTCCATGTTTTTACAGAGAGCGGTGTAGATATTTAAATGTTTATAGAGATGGTGATCTAGATATTTTCTTGTTTTACAGATTGCGGTGTAGATATTTCCATGTTTATAGAGATAGCGGTGTAGATATTTCCAGTTTTATAGAGATAGCTGTGTAGATATTTCCATGTTCATACAGATAGCAGTGTAGATATTTCCACGTTTATAGAGATGGCTTTGTAGATATTTCCATGTTCATACAGATGGCGTTGTAGATATTTCCATATTTATAGAGAGGGAGGTGTAGATATTTCCATGTTTATTCAGATGGCGGTGTAGATATTTCCACGTTTATACAGATAGCGGTGTAGATATTTCCATGTTTACACAGATAGCGGTGTGGATATCTCCATGTTTATACAGATAGCGGTTTAGGTATTTCCATGTATATACTGATGGCGGTGTAGACTTTTCCATGTTCCTACAGATGGCGGTGTAGATATTTCCGAGTTTATAGAGATGGCGGTGTAGATATTTCCAAGTTTACAGAGATGGCGGTGTAGATATTTCCATGTTTATAGAGAAAACTTTGTAGATATTTCCATGTATATGCAGATAGCTGTGTTGATATTTCCATGTTTATACAGATAGCGGTGTAGATATATCTATCTTAATACAGATGGCATTGTAGATATTTCCATGTTCCTACAGATGGCAGTGCAGTTATTTCCATGTTCATACAGATGCGGTGTAGATATTTCTATGTTCATACTGATGGCGGTGAAGATAATTCCATGTTCAAACAGATGGCAGTGTAGATACTTCCATGTTCATACAGATGGCGGTGTAGTTATTTGCATGTTCATAGAGATGGCGCTGTAGTTATTTCCATGTTTATTGAGATAGCGGTGTAGTTATTTCCATGTTTATAGAGATAGCGGTGTAGATATTTCTATGTATATACAGATAGCAGTGTGAATTTTTCCATGTTCATACAGATAGCGGTATAGATATTTTCATCTTTATAGAGATGGTGGTGTAGATATTTCCATGTTCATACAAATGATGGTGTAGTTATTTCCATGTTCACAGAGATGGCGTTGTAAATATTTCCATGTTTATACAGATAGCAGTGTAGTTATTTCCATGTTTATAGAGATAGCAGTCTAAATATTTCCATTGATATACAGACAGCTGTGAAGATATTTGCATGTTCATACAGGTAGCGGCATAGATATTTCCATGTTCATACAGATAGCAGTGTAGATATTTCCGTGTTCATACAGATAGCGGTGTAGATATTTCCATGTTCATACAGGTAGCGGTGTAGATATTTCCATGTCCATACAGATGGCGGTGTAGATATTTCTATGTTCATCCAGATGGCGGTGTAGATATTTCCATGTTCATGCAGATGGCGGTGAAGATATTTCCATGTTCCCACAGATGGCGGTGTAGATATTTCTATGTTCATACAAATGGCGGTGTAGATATTTCCATGTTCATAGAGATGACGGTGCAGTTATTTCCATGATCATACAGATAGCGGTGTAGATATTTCCACGTTTATAGAGATGGCGGAGTAGACATTTCCATGTTAATACGGATGGCGGTGTAGATATTTCCATGTTTATAGAGATGGAGTTGTAGATATTTCCATGTTCATACAGATGGCGGTGTAGGTATTTCCATGTTCATCCAGACGTCGATGTGGATATATCCATGTTCATACAGATGGGGGTGAAGGTATTTCCATGTTCACACAGATGGCAATGTAGATATTTCCATGTTCATAGAGATGGCGGTGTAGATATTTCCATGTTTATAGTGATGGCGGTGTAGATATTTCCATGTTTATACAGAGGGCGGTTTAGATATTTCCATGTTTGCACAGATAGCGGTGGAGATATTTCCACATTGATACACATAGCGGTGTAGATATTTCCAAGTTTATAGAGACAGCGGTGTAGATATTTCCATGTGTATAGAGACTGCGTTGTAGATATTTCCATGTTTATACAGATAGCGGTATAGATATTTCCGTGTTTATAAAGATGGCGGTGTAGATATTTCCATGTTTATAGAGATGGCGGTGTAGATATTTCCATGTTTATACAGAGGGCAGTTTAGATATTTCCATGTTTACAGAGATAGCGGTGTAGATATTTCCAAGTTGATACACATAGCGGTGTAGATATTTCCAAGTTTATAGAGATAGCGGTGTAGATATTTCCATGTTTATAGAGACAACGTTGTAGGTATTTCCATCTTTACACAGATAGCGGTATAGATATTTCCATGTTTATACAGATGGCGGTGTAGATATTTCCATGTTTATAGACTTGGCAGTGTAGATATTTCCATCTTCATACAAATGACACTGTAGATATTTCCATGTTTATAGAGATAGCGGTATAGTTATTTCCTTGTTTATAGAGAAAGCTGTGTAGATATTTCCATCTTCATACAGGTAGCGGTGTAGATATTTCCAAGTACATACAGATGGTGGTGTAGATATTTCCATGTTCATCCAGATTGCGGTGTAGATATTTCCATGTTCATGCAGATGGAGGTGAAGATATTTCCATGTTCCTACAGATGGCGGTGTAGATATTTCCATGTTCATACAAACGGCAGTGTAGATATTTCCATGTTCATAGAGATGGCGGTGTAGTTATTTCCATGTTCATACAGATAGCGGTGTAGACATTTCCACGTTTATAGAGATGGCGGTGTAGGTATTTCCATGTTCAGAGGGATGGCGGTGTAGATATTTCCATTTTTTTAGAGATGGAGTTGTAGATATTTCCATGTTTATACGGAAGGCAGTGTAGATACTTCCATGTTTATAGACATGGCGGTGTAGATATTTATATGTTTACACAGATAGCGGTGAAGATATTTCCATGTTGACACAGATAGCGGTGTGGATTTTCCATGTTCCTACAGATAGCGGTGTACATATTTCCATGTTCAAAGAGATAGCGGTGTAGATATTTAAATGTTCATACAGATAGCGCTGTAGATATTTCCATGTTCATCCTGATGGCGGTGAAGATATTTCCATGTTCATACAGATGGCGGTGAAGATATTTCCATGTTCATACAGATGGCGGTGTAGGTATTTCCATGTTCATACAGTTAACGGTGTAGATATTTCCATGTTCATACAGATGGCGGTGTAGATAATTCCATGTTCATACAGATGGCGGTGAAGATGTTTACACGTTCAAACCGATGGCGGTGTAGATATTTCCATGTTCATGGAGATGGCGGTGTAGATATTACCATGCTCATTGACATGGCAGTGTAGATATTTCCATGTTCATACAGATGGCGGTGTAGATATTTCCATGTTTATAGAGATGGCGGTGTAGATATTTCCATGTTTATGCAGAGTTCGGTTTAGATATTTCCATGTTTACATAGATAGCGTTGTAGATATTTCCATCTTGATACACAGAGCGGTGTAGATATTTCCAAGTTTATAGAGATAGCGGTGTAGATATTTCCATGTTTATAATGATAGCGTTGTAGATATTTCCATGTTTATACAGATAGCGGTATTGATATTTCCATGTTTATACAGATAGCGGTGTAGATATTTCCATCTTAATACAGATGGCGGTGTAGATATTTCCATGTTCCTACAGACGGCGCTGTAGATATTTCCATGTTCATACAGATGGCGGTGTAGATATTTCGGAGTTTATAGAGATAGCGGTGTAGTTATTTCCATGTATATAGAGAAAGCTGTGTAGATTCCATGTAAATGAAGATAGCTGTGTAGATATTTCCATGTTCATGCAGATAGCGGTGTAGATATTTCCATGTTCATCCAGATGCCGGTGTATATATATCCATGTTCGTAGAGATGGCAGAGTAGATATTTCCAAGTTTATAGAGATAGCGGTATAGATATTTCCATGTTTATGGAGATAGCGTTGTAGATATTTCCATGTTTATACAGATAGCGGTATAGATATTTCCATGTTTATACAGATGGCAGTGTAGATATTTCCATGTTTTCAGAGATAGTGTTGTAGTTATTTCCAAGTTTATAGAGATAGTGGTGTAGATATTTCCATGTTTATACAGATATTGGTGTAGATATTTCCATGTTTATACAGATGGCGGTGCAGATATTTCCATGTTTATGGAGATGGGGGTGTAGATATTTCCATGTTAATACAGATAGCGGTGTAGATATTTCCATGTTTATAGAGATGGCGGTGTAGTAATTTCCATGTTTATACAGATACAGTGAAGATAATTCCATGTTTATAGAGATAGCGGTGTAGACATTTCCAATTTTATACAGATAGCAGTGTTGAAATTTCCATGTTCATACAGATAGCGGTGTTGATAGCTCCACGTTTATAGAGATGGCGGTGTAGATATTTCCATGTTCCTACAGATGGCGGTGTAAATATTTCCATTTTTATAGAGATGGCGGTGTTGATATTTCCATGTTTATACAGAAGGCGGTGTAGATATTTCCATGTTTACACAGATAGTGGTGTAGACCTTTCCATGTTTACACAGATAGCATTGTAGATATTTACATGTTTATAGAGATGGCAGTGTAGATATTTCCATGTTTATACAGATAGCGGTGAAGATATTTCCATGTTTACACACATAGCGGTGTGGGTATTTCCATGATTATACTGATAGCGGTGCAGATATTTCCATGTTTATACAGATAGCGGTGCAGATATTTCCATGTTTATAAAGATAGCATTGTAGATATTTCCATGTTCATACAGATACCGGTGTAGATATTTCCATGTTCATACAGATAGCGGTGTAGATATTTCCATGTTCATTCAGATGGCAGCGTAGATATTTCCATGTTCATACAGATGGCGGTGAAGATATTTACATGTTCAAACAGATGGCAGTGTAGATATTTCCATGTTCATAGAGACGGCAGTGTAGATATTAACATGCTCATAGACATGGCAGTGTAGATATTTCCATGTTCATATGGATGGCGGTGTAGATATTTCCATGTTCATACAGATGGCGGGGTAGATATTTCGAAGTTTATAGAGATAGCGGTGTAGTTATTTCCATGTATATAGAGAAAGCTCTGTAGATGTTTCCATGTAAATGCAGATAGCTGTGTAGATATTTCCATGTTCATGCAGATAGCGGTGTAGATATTTCCATGTTCATCCAGATGCCGGTGTATATATATCCATGTTCATAGAGATGGCAGTGTAGATATTTCCAAGTTTATAGAGATAGCGGTATAGATATTTCCATGTTTATGGAGATAGCGTTGTAGATATTTCCATGTTTATACAGATAGTGGTATAGATATTTCCATGTTTATACAGATGGCAGTGTAGATATTTCCATGTTTACAGAGATAGTGTTGTAGTTATTTCCAAGTTTATAGAGATAGTGGTGTAGATATTTCCATGTTTATACAGATATTGGTGTAGATATTTCCATGTTTATACAGATGGCGGTGCAGATATTTCCATGTTTATAGAGATGGGGGTGTAGATATTTCCATGTTACTACAAATAGCGGTGTAGATATTTCCATGTTTATACAGATGGTGGTGTAGTAATTTCCATGTTTATACAGATACAGTGAAGATAATTCCATGTTTACATAGATAGCGGTTTAGATATTTCCAATTTTATACAGATAGCAGTGTTGAAATTTCCATGTTCATACAGATAGCGGTGTAGATAGCTTCACGTTTATAGAGATGGCGGTGTAGATATTTCCATGTTCATACAGATAGCGGTGTAGATATTTCCATGTTTATACAGATGGCGGTGTAGATATTTCCATGTTCATAGAGATGGCGCTGTAGATATTTCCATGTTCATAGAGATGGCGGTGTAGATATTTCCATGTTCATACAGATAGCGGTGTAGATATTTCCATGTTTATACAGATGGCGGTGTAGATATTTCCATGTTCATAGAGATGGCGCTGTAGATATTTCCATGTTTATAGAGATGGCGGTGTAGATATTTCCATGTTTATAGAGGTGGCGCTGTAGATATTTCCATGTTCATAGAGATGGCGGTGTAGATATTTCCATGTTTATACAGATAGCAGTGTAGATATTTCCATGTTTATAGGGATAGCAGCGTAGATATTTTCATTGATATACAGATAGCTGTGTAGATATTTCCATGTTCATACAGTTAGCGGTGTAGATATTTCTAAGTTCATACAGATGGCGGTGTAGATATTTCCATGTTCATAGAGAATGCGGTGTAGATATTTCCATGTTCATACAAATGGCGGTGTAGATATTTCCATGTTCATAGAGACGGCAGTGTAGATATTAACATGCTCATAGACATGGCAGTGTAGATATTTCCATGTTCATATGGATGGCGGTGTAGATATTTCCATGTTCATGTAGATAGCGGTGTAGATATTTCCATGTTCATCCAGATGCCAGTGTAGATATATCCACGTTCATACAGATGGCGGTGAAAATATGTCCATGTTCATACAGATGGCGGTGTAGATATTTCCATGTTCATACAAATAGCGGTGTAGATATTCCCATGTTCATAGAGATGGCTGTGTAGGTATTTCCTTGTTCATACAAATGACGGTGTAGATATTTCCATGTTGATAGAGATGGTGGTGTAGATGTTTCCATGTTTATACAGATAGAAGTGTAGTTATTTCCTTGTTTATAGAGATAGCAGTGTAGATATTTCCATTGATATACAGATAGCGGTGTAGATATTTGCATGTTCATACAGATAGCAGTGTAGATATTTCCATGTTCATACAGTTAGCGGTGTAAATATTTCCATGTTCATACTGATGGCGGTGTGGATATTTCCATGTTCATACAGATGGCGGTGAAGATATTTACATGTTCATACAGATAGCGGTGTAGATATTTCCATGTTCATACAGATAGCGGTGTAGATATTTCCATGTTCATGCAGATAGCGGTGTAGATATTTCCATGTACATACAGATGGTGGTGTAGATATTTACATGTTCATGCAGATGGCGGTGTAGATATTTCCATGTTTATAGAGATGGCGGTGTAGATATTTCCATGTTTATGCAGAGTTCGGTTTAGATATTTCCATGTTTACATAGATAGCGTTGTAGATATTTCCATCTTGATACACAGAGCGGTGTAGATATTTCCAAGTTTATAGAGATAGCGGTGTAGATATTTCCATGTTTATAATGATAGCGTTGTAGATATTTCCATGTTTATACAGATAGCGGTATTGATATTTCCATGTTTATACAGATAGCGGTGTAGATATTTCCATCTTAATACAGATGGCGGTGTAGATATTTCCATGTTCCTACAGACGGCGCTGTAGATATTTCCATGTTCATACAGATGGCGGTGTAGATATTTCGGAGTTTATAGAGATAGCGGTGTAGTTATTTCCATGTATATAGAGAAAGCTGTGTAGATTCCATGTAAATGAAGATAGCTGTGTAGATATTTCCATGTTCATGCAGATAGCGGTGTAGATATTTCCATGTTCATCCAGATGCCGGTGTATATATATCCATGTTCGTAGAGATGGCAGAGTAGATATTTCCAAGTTTATAGAGATAGCGGTATAGATATTTCCATGTTTATGGAGATAGCGTTGTAGATATTTCCATGTTTATACAGATAGCGGTATAGATATTTCCATGTTTATACAGATGGCAGTGTAGATATTTCCATGTTTTCAGAGATAGTGTTGTAGTTATTTCCAAGTTTATAGAGATAGTGGTGTAGATATTTCCATGTTTATACAGATATTGGTGTAGATATTTCCATGTTTATACAGATGGCGGTGCAGATATTTCCATGTTTATGGAGACGGGGGTGTAGATATTTCCATGTTAATACAGATAGCGGTGTAGATATTTCCATGTTTATAGAGATGGCGGTGTAGTAATTTCCATGTTTATACAGATACAGTGAAGATAATTCCATGTTTATAGAGATAGCGGTGTAGACATTTCCAATTTTATACAGATAGCAGTGTTGAAATTTCCATGTTCATACAGATAGCGGTGTTGATAGCTCCACGTTTATAGAGATGGCGGTGTAGATATTTCCATGTTCCTACAGATGGCGGTGTAAATATTTCCATTTTTATAGAGATGGCGGTGTTGATATTTCCATGTTTATACAGAAGGCGGTGTAGATATTTCCATGTTTACACAGATAGTGGTGTAGACCTTTCCATGTTTACACAGATAGCATTGTAGATATTTACATGTTTATAGAGATGGCAGTGTAGATATTTCCATGTTTATACAGATAGCGGTGAAGATATTTCCATGTTTACACACATAGCGGTGTGGGTATTTCCATGATTATACTGATAGCGGTGCAGATATTTCCATGTTTATACAGATAGCGGTGCAGATATTTCCATGTTTATAAAGATAGCATTGTAGATATTTCCATGTTCATACAGATACCGGTGTAGATATTTCCATGTTCATACAGATAGCGGTGTAGATATTTCCATGTTCATTCAGATGGCAGCGTAGATATTTCCATGTTCATACAGATGGCGGTGAAGATATTTACATGTTCAAACAGATGGCAGTGTAGATATTTCCATGTTCATAGAGACGGCAGTGTAGATATTAACATGCTCATAGACATGGCAGTGTAGATATTTCCATGTTCATATGGATGGCGGTGTAGATATTTCCATGTTCATACAGATGGCGGGGTAGATATTTCGAAGTTTATAGAGATAGCGGTGTAGTTATTTCCATGTATATAGAGAAAGCTCTGTAGATGTTTCCATGTAAATGCAGATAGCTGTGTAGATATTTCCATGTTCATGCAGATAGCGGTGTAGATATTTCCATGTTCATCCAGATGCCGGTGTATATATATCCATGTTCATAGAGATGGCAGTGTAGATATTTCCAAGTTTATAGAGATAGCGGTATAGATATTTCCATGTTTATGGAGATAGCGTTGTAGATATTTCCATGTTTATACAGATAGTGGTATAGATATTTCCATGTTTATACAGATGGCAGTGTAGATATTTCCATGTTTACAGAGATAGTGTTGTAGTTATTTCCAAGTTTATAGAGATAGTGGTGTAGATATTTCCATGTTTATACAGATATTGGTGTAGATATTTCCATGTTTATACAGATGGCGGTGCAGATATTTCCATGTTTATAGAGATGGGGGTGTAGATATTTCCATGTTACTACAGATAGCGGTGTAGATATTTCCATGTTTATACAGATGGTGGTGTAGTAATTTCCATGTTTATACAGATACAGTGAAGATAATTCCATGTTTACATAGATAGCGGTTTAGATATTTCCAATTTTATACAGATAGCAGTGTTGAAATTTCCATGTTCATACAGATAGCGGTGTAGATAGCTTCACGTTTATAGAGATGGCGGTGTAGATATTTCCATGTTCATACAGATAGCGGTGTAGATATTTCCATGTTTATACAGATGGCGGTGTAGATATTTCCATGTTCATAGAGATGGCGCTGTAGATATTTCCATGTTCATAGAGATGGCGGTGTAGATATTTCCATGTTCATACAGATAGCGGTGTAGATATTTCCATGTTTATACAGATGGCGGTGTAGATATTTCCATGTTCATAGAGATGGCGCTGTAGATATTTCCATGTTTATAGAGATGGCGGTGTAGATATTTCCATGTTTATAGAGGTGGCGCTGTAGATATTTCCATGTTCATAGAGATGGCGGTGTAGATATTTCCATGTTTATACAGATAGCAGTGTAGATATTTCCATGTTTATAGGGATAGCAGCGTAGATATTTTCATTGATATACAGATAGCTGTGTAGATATTTCCATGTTCATACAGTTAGCGGTGTAGATATTTCTAAGTTCATACAGATGGCGGTGTAGATATTTCCATGTTCATAGAGAATGCGGTGTAGATATTTCCATGTTCATACAAATGGCGGTGTAGATATTTCCATGTTCATAGAGACGGCAGTGTAGATATTAACATGCTCATAGACATGGCAGTGTAGATATTTCCATGTTCATATGGATGGCGGTGTAGATATTTCCATGTTCATGTAGATAGCGGTGTAGATATTTCCATGTTCATCCAGATGCCAGTGTAGATATATCCACGTTCATACAGATGGCGGTGAAAATATGTCCATGTTCATACAGATGGCGGTGTAGATATTTCCATGTTCATACAAATAGCGGTGTAGATATTCCCATGTTCATAGAGATGGCTGTGTAGGTATTTCCTTGTTCATACAAATGACGGTGTAGATATTTCCATGTTGATAGAGATGGTGGTGTAGATGTTTCCATGTTTATACAGATAGAAGTGTAGTTATTTCCTTGTTTATAGAGATAGCAGTGTAGATATTTCCATTGATATACAGATAGCGGTGTAGATATTTGCATGTTCATACAGATAGCGGTGTAGATATTTCCATGTTCATACAGTTAGCGGTGTAAATATTTCCATGTTCATACTGATGGCGGTGTGGATATTTCCATGTTCATACAGATGGCGGTGAAGATATTTACATGTTCATACAGATAGCGGTGTAGATATTTCCATGTTCATACAGATAGCGGTGTAGATATTTCCATGTTCATGCAGATAGCGGTGTAGATATTTCCATGTACATACAGATGGTGGTGTAGATATTTACATGTTCATGCAGATGGCGGGGTAGATATTTCCATGTTCGTACGGATGGCAGTGTAGATATTTCCATGTTCATACAGGTGGTGGTGTAGATATTTCCATGTTTATAGAGATGGTGGTGTAGATATTTCCAAGTTTATACAGAGGGCGCTTTAGATATTTTCAAGTTTACACAAATAGCGGTGTAGTTATTTCCATGTTGATTCACATAGCGGGGTAGATATTTCCACGTTTATAGAGATAGCGGTGTAGATATTTCCATGTTTATAGAGATAGCGATGTAGATATTTCCATGTTTATGCAGATAGCGGTATAGATATTTCCATGTTTATTCAGATGGTGGTGTAGATATTTCCATGTTTATAGAGATGGCGGACTAGATATTTCCATGTTTATAGAGATAGCAGTGTAGATATTTCCATGTTCATTCAGATAGCGTTGTAGAAATTTCTATGTTCATACAGATAGCAGTGTACTTATTTCCATGTTCATACAGATAGCGGTGTACATATTTCCATGTTCATGCAGATAGCGGTGTAGATATTTCCATGTTCATCCAGATGGCGGTGAAGATATTTCCATGCTCACAGAGATGGCGGTGAAGATATTTCCATGTTCATACAGATGGCGGTGTAGCTATTTCAATGTTCGCTCACATGGCGGTGTAGATATTTCCATGTTCATAGAGATCGCGGTGTAGATATTTCCATTTTCATACGGAGGGCGGTGTAGATATTTCCATGTTCCTACAGATGGCGGTGTAGATATTTCCATGTTTATAGAGATGGCGGTGTAGATGTTTTCATGTTTATACAGAGGTCGATTAAGATATTTCTATGTTTACGGAGATAGTGGTGTTATTTCCATGTTGATACACATGGTGGTGTAGAAATTTCCAAGTTTATAGAGATAGCGGTGTAGATTGTTCCAAGTTTACAGAGATAGCGGTGTAGATATTTCCGTGTTTATACAGATAGCGGTGTAGATATTTCCATGTTTATACAGATAGCGGTATAGATATTTACATGTGTATACAGATGGCGGTCTAGATATTTCTATGTATATAGAGATGGCCATCTAGATATTTCCATGTTGACAGAGATAGTGTTGTAGTTATTTCCTAGTTTATAGAGATAGCGGTGTAGATATCTCTATGTTTATACAGATAGCGGTGAAGCTATTTCCATGTTTTTACAGAGAGCGGTGTAGATATTTAAATGTTTATAGAGATGGTGATCTAGATATTTTCTTGTTTTACAGATTGCGGTGTAGATATTTCCATGTTTATAGAGATAGCGGTGTAGATATTTCCAGTTTTATAGAGATAGCTGTGTAGATATTTCCATGTTCATACAGATAGCAGTGTAGATATTTCCACGTTTATAGAGATGGCTTTGTAGATATTTCCATGTTCATACAGATGGCGTTGTAGATATTTCCATATTTATAGAGAGGGAGGTGTAGATATTTCCATGTTTATTCAGATGGCGGTGTAGATATTTCCACGTTTATACAGATAGCGGTGTAGATATTTCCATGTTTACACAGATAGCGGTGTGGATATCTCCATGTTTATACAGATAGCGGTTTAGGTATTTCCATGTATATACTGATGGCGGTGTAGACTTTTCCATGTTCCTACAGATGGCGGTGTAGATATTTCCGAGTTTATAGAGATGGCGGTGTAGATATTTCCAAGTTTACAGAGATGGCGGTGTAGATATTTCCATGTTTATAGAGAAAACTTTGTAGATATTTCCATGTATATGCAGATAGCTGTGTTGATATTTCCATGTTTATACAGATAGCGGTGTAGATATATCTATCTTAATACAGATGGCATTGTAGATATTTCCATGTTCCTACAGATGGCAGTGCAGTTATTTCCATGTTCATACAGATGCGGTGTAGATATTTCTATGTTCATACTGATGGCGGTGAAGATAATTCCATGTTCAAACAGATGGCAGTGTAGATACTTCCATGTTCATACAGATGGCGGTGTAGTTATTTGCATGTTCATAGAGATGGCGCTGTAGTTATTTCCATGTTTATTGAGATAGCGGTGTAGTTATTTCCATGTTTATAGAGATAGCGGTGTAGATATTTCTATGTATATACAGATAGCAGTGTGAATTTTTCCATGTTCATACAGATAGCGGTATAGATATTTTCATCTTTATAGAGATGGTGGTGTAGATATTTCCATGTTCATACAAATGATGGTGTAGTTATTTCCATGTTCACAGAGATGGCGTTGTAAATATTTCCATGTTTATACAGATAGCAGTGTAGTTATTTCCATGTTTATAGAGATAGCAGTCTAAATATTTCCATTGATATACAGACAGCTGTGAAGATATTTGCATGTTCATACAGGTAGCGGCATAGATATTTCCATGTTCATACAGATAGCAGTGTAGATATTTCCGTGTTCATACAGATAGCGGTGTAGATATTTCCATGTTCATACAGGTAGCGGTGTAGATATTTCCATGTCCAGACAGATGGCGGTGTAGATATTTCTATGTTCATCCAGATGGCGGTGTAGATATTTCCATGTTCATGCAGATGGCGGTGAAGATATTTCCATGTTCCCACAGATGGCGGTGTAGATATTTCTATGTTCATACAAATGGCGGTGTAGATATTTCCATGTTCATAGAGATGACGGTGCAGTTATTTCCATGATCATACAGATAGCGGTGTAGATATTTCCACGTTTATAGAGATGGCGGAGTAGACATTTCCATGTTAATACGGATGGCGGTGTAGATATTTCCATGTTTATAGAGATGGAGTTGTAGATATTTCCATGTTCATACAGATGGCGGTGTAGGTATTTCCATGTTCATCCAGACGTCGATGTGGATATATCCATGTTCATACAGATGGGGGTGAAGGTATTTCCATGTTCACACAGATGGCAATGTAGATATTTCCATGTTCATAGAGATGGCGGTGTAGATATTTCCATGTTTATAGTGATGGCGGTGTAGATATTTCCATGTTTATACAGAGGGCGGTTTAGATATTTCCATGTTTGCACAGATAGCGGTGGAGATATTTCCACATTGATACACATAGCGGTGTAGATATTTCCAAGTTTATAGAGACAGCGGTGTAGATATTTCCATGTGTATAGAGACTGCGTTGTAGATATTTCCATGTTTATACAGATAGCGGTATAGATATTTCCGTGTTTATAAAGATGGCGGTGTAGATATTTCCATGTTTATAGAGATGGCGGTGTAGATATTTCCATGTTTATACAGAGGGCAGTTTAGATATTTCCATGTTTACAGAGATAGCGGTGTAGATATTTCCAAGTTGATACACATAGCGGTGTAGATATTTCCAAGTTTATAGAGATAGCGGTGTAGATATTTCCATGTTTATAGAGACAACGTTGTAGGTATTTCCATCTTTACACAGATAGCGGTATAGATATTTCCATGTTTATACAGATGGCGGTGTAGATATTTCCATGTTTATAGACTTGGCAGTGTAGATATTTCCATCTTCATACAAATGACACTGTAGATATTTCCATGTTTATAGAGATAGCGGTATAGTTATTTCCTTGTTTATAGAGAAAGCTGTGTAGATATTTCCATCTTCATACAGGTAGCGGTGTAGATATTTCCAAGTACATACAGATGGTGGTGTAGATATTTCCATGTTCATCCAGATGGCGGTGTAGATATTTCCATGTTCATGCAGATGGAGGTGAAGATATTTCCATGTTCCTACAGATGGCGGTGTAGATATTTCCATGTTCATACAAACGGCAGTGTAGATATTTCCATGTTCATAGAGATGGCGGTGTAGTTATTTCCATGTTCATACAGATAGCGGTGTAGACATTTCCACGTTTATAGAGATGGCGGTGTAGGTATTTCCATGTTCAGAGGGATGGCGGTGTAGATATTTCCATTTTTTTAGAGATGGAGTTGTAGATATTTCCATGTTTATACGGAAGGCAGTGTAGATACTTCCATGTTTATAGACATGGCGGTTTAGATATTTATATGTTTACACAGATAGCGGTGAAGATATTTCCATGTTGACACAGATAGCGGTGTGGATTTTCCATGTTCCTACAGATAGCGGTGTACATATTTCCATGTTCAAAGAGATAGCGGTGTAGATATTTAAATGTTCATACAGATAGCGCTGTAGATATTTCCATGTTCATCCTGATGGCGGTGAAGATATTTCCATGTTCATACAGATGGCGGTGAAGATATTTCCATGTTCATACAGATGGCGGTGTAGGTATTTCCATGTTCATACAGTTAACGGTGTAGATATTTCCATGTTCATACAGATGGCGGTGTAGATAATTCCATGTTCATACAGATGGCGGTGAAGATGTTTACACGTTCAAACCGATGGCGGTGTAGATATTTCCATGTTCATGGAGATGGCGGTGTAGATATTACCATGCTCATTGACATGGCAGTGTAGATATTTCCATGTTCATACAGATGGCGGTGTAGATATTTCCATGTTTATAGAGATGGCGGTGTAGATATTTCCATGTTTATGCAGAGTTCGGTTTAGATATTTCCATGTTTACATAGATAGCGTTGTAGATATTTCCATCTTGATACACAGAGCGGTGTAGATATTTCCAAGTTTATAGAGATAGCGGTGTAGATATTTCCATGTTTATAATGATAGCGTTGTAGATATTTCCATGTTTATACAGATAGCGGTATTGATATTTCCATGTTTATACAGATAGCGGTGTAGATATTTCCATCTTAATACAGATGGCGGTGTAGATATTTCCATGTTCCTACAGACGGCGCTGTAGATATTTCCATGTTCATACAGATGGCGGTGTAGATATTTCGGAGTTTATAGAGATAGCGGTGTAGTTATTTCCATGTATATAGAGAAAGCTGTGTAGATTCCATGTAAATGAAGATAGCTGTGTAGATATTTCCATGTTCATGCAGATAGCGGTGTAGATATTTCCATGTTCATCCAGATGCCGGTGTATATATATCCATGTTCGTAGAGATGGCAGAGTAGATATTTCCAAGTTTATAGAGATAGCGGTATAGATATTTCCATGTTTATGGAGATAGCGTTGTAGATATTTCCATGTTTATACAGATAGCGGTATAGATATTTCCATGTTTATACAGATGGCAGTGTAGATATTTCCATGTTTTCAGAGATAGTGTTGTAGTTATTTCCAAGTTTATAGAGATAGTGGTGTAGATATTTCCATGTTTATACAGATATTGGTGTAGATATTTCCATGTTTATACAGATGGCGGTGCAGATATTTCCATGTTTATGGAGATGGGGGTGTAGATATTTCCATGTTAATACAGATAGCGGTGTAGATATTTCCATGTTTATAGAGATGGCGGTGTAGTAATTTCCATGTTTATACAGATACAGTGAAGATAATTCCATGTTTATAGAGATAGCGGTGTAGACATTTCCAATTTTATACAGATAGCAGTGTTGAAATTTCCATGTTCATACAGATAGCGGTGTTGATAGCTCCACGTTTATAGAGATGGCGGTGTAGATATTTCCATGTTCCTACAGATGGCGGTGTAAATATTTCCATTTTTATAGAGATGGCGGTGTTGATATTTCCATGTTTATACAGAAGGCCGTGTAGATATTTCCATGTTTACACAGATAGTGGTGTAGACCTTTCCATGTTTACACAGATAGCATTGTAGATATTTACATGTTTATAGAGATGGCAGTGTAGATATTTCCATGTTTATACAGATAGCGGTGAAGATATTTCCATGTTTACACACATAGCGGTGTGGGTATTTCCATGATTATACTGATAGCGGTGCAGATATTTCCATGTTTATACAGATAGCGGTGCAGATATTTCCATGTTTATAAAGATAGCATTGTAGATATTTCCATGTTCATAAAGATACCGGTGTAGATATTTCCATGTTCATACAGATAGCGGTGTAGATATTTCCATGTTCATTCAGATGGCAGCGTAGATATTTCCATGTTCATACAGATGGCGGTGAAGATATTTACATGTTCAAACAGATGGCAGTGTAGATATTTCCATGTTCATAGAGACGGCAGTGTAGATATTAACATGCTCATAGACATGGCAGTGTAGATATTTCCATGTTCATACGGATGGCGGTGTAGATATTTCCATGTTCATGTAGATAGCGGTGTAGATATTTCCATGTTCATACAGATGGCGGGGTAGATATTTCGAAGTTTATAGAGATAGCGGTGTAGTTATTTCCATGTATATAGAGAAAGCTCTGTAGATGTTTCCATGTAAATGCAGATAGCTGTGTAGATATTTCCATGTTCATGCAGATAGCGGTGTAGATATTTCCATGTTCATCCAGATGCCGGTGTATATATATCCATGTTCATAGAGATGGCAGTGTAGATATTTCCAAGTTTATAGAGATAGCGGTATAGATATTTCCATGTTTATGGAGATAGCGTTGTAGATATTTCCATGTTTATACAGATAGTGGTATAGATATTTCCATGTTTATACAGATGGCAGTGTAGATATTTCCATGTTTACAGAGATAGTGTTGTAGTTATTTCCAAGTTTATAGAGATAGTGGTGTAGATATTTCCATGTTTATACAGATATTGGTGTAGATATTTCCATGTTTATACAGATGGCGGTGCAGATATTTCCATGTTTATAGAGATGGGGGTGTAGATATTTCCATGTTACTACAGATAGCGGTGTAGATATTTCCATGTTTATACAGATGGCGGTGTAGTAATTTCCATGTTTATACAGATACAGTGAAGATAATTCCATGTTTACATAGATAGCGGTTTAGAGATTTCCAATTTTATACAGATAGCAGTGTTGAAATTTCCATGTTCATACAGATAGCGGTGTAGATAGCTTCACGTTTATAGAGATGGCGGTGTAGATATTTCCATGTTCATACAGATAGCGGTGTAGATATTTCCATGTTTATACAGATGGCGGTGTAGATATTTCCATGTTCATAGAGATGGCGCTGTAGATATTTCCATGTTCATAGAGATGGCGGTGTAGATATTTCCATGTTCATACAGATAGCGGTGTAGATATTTCCATGTTTATACAGATGGCGGTGTAGATATTTCCATGTTCATAGAGATGGCGCTGTAGATATTTCCATGTTTATAGAGATGGCGGTGTAGATATTTCCATGTTTATAGAGGTGGCGCTGTAGATATTTCCATGTTCATAGAGATGGCGGTGTAGATATTTCCATGTTTATACAGATAGCAGTGTAGATATTTCCATGTTTATAGGGATAGCAGCGTAGATATTTTCATTGATATACAGATAGCTGTGTAGATATTTCCATGTTCATACAGTTAGCGGTGTAGATATTTCTAAGTTCATACAGATGGCGGTGTAGATATTTCCATGTTCATAGAGATGGCGGTGTAGATATTTCCATGTTCATACAAATGGCGGTGTAGATATTTCCATGTTCATAGAGACGGCAGTGTAGATATTAACATGCTCATAGACATGGCAGTGTAGATATTTCCATGTTCATACGGATGGCGGTGTAGATATTTCCATGTTCATGTAGATAGCGGTGTAGATATTTCCATGTTCATCCAGATGCCAGTGTAGATATATCCACGTTCATACAGATGGCGGTGAAAATATGTCCATGTTCATACAGATGGCGGTGTAGATATTTCCATGTTCATACAAATAGCGGTGTAGATATTCCCATGTTCATAGAGATGGCTGTGTAGGTATTTCCTTGTTCATACAAATGACGGTGTAGATATTTCCATGTTGATAGAGATGGTGGTGTAGATGTTTCCATGTTTATACAGATAGAAGTGTAGTTATTTCCTTGTTTATAGAGATAGCAGTGTAGATATTTCCATTGATATACAGATAGCGGTGTAGATATTTGCATGTTCATACAGATAGCGGTGTAGATATTTCCATGTTCATACAGTTAGCGGTGTAAATATTTCCATGTTCATACTGATGGCGGTGTGGATATTTCCATGTTCATACAGATGGCGGTGAAGATATTTACATGTTCATACAGATAGCGGTGTAGATATTTCCATGTTCATACAGATAGCGGTGTAGATATTTCCATGTTCATGCAGATAGCGGTGTAGATATTTCCATGTACATACAGATGGTGGTGTAGATATTTACATGTTCATGCAGATGGCGGGGTAGATATTTCCATGTTCGTACGGATGGCAGTGTAGATATTTCCATGTTCATACAGGTGGTGGTGTAGATATTTCCATGTTTATAGAGATGGCGGTGTAGATATTTCCAAGTTTATACAGAGGGCGCTTTAGATATTTTCAAGTTTACACAAATAGCGGTGTAGATATTTCCATGTTGATTCACATAGCGGGGTAGATATTTCCACGTTTATAGAGATAGCGGTGTAGATATTTCCATGTTTATAGAGATAGCGATGTAGATATTTCCATGTTTATGCAGATAGCTGTATAGATATTTCCATGTTTATTCCGATGGTGGTGTAGATATTTCCATGTTTATAGAGATGGCGGACTAGATATTTCCATGTTTATAGAGATAGCAGTGTAGATATTTCCATGTTCATTCAGATAGCGTTGTAGAAATTTCTATGTTCATACAGATAGCAGTGTACTTATTTCCATGTTCATACAGATAGCGGTGTACATATTTCCATGTTCATGCAGATAGCGGTGTAGATATTTCCATGTTCATCCAGATGGCGGTGAAGATATTTCCATGCTCACAGAGATGGCGGTGAAGATATTTCCATGTTCATACAGATGGCGGTGTAGCTATTTCAATGTTCGCTCACATGGCGGTGTAGATATTTCCATGTTCATAGAGATCGCGGTGTAGATATTTCCATTTTCATACGGAGGGCGGTGTAGATATTTCCATGTTCCTACAGATGGCGGTGTAGATATTTCCATGTTTATAGAGATGGCGGTGTAGATGTTTTCATGTTTATACAGAGGGCGATTAAGATATTTCTATGTTTACGGAGATAGTGGTGTTATTTCCATGTTGATACACATGGTGGTGTAGAAATTTCCAAGTTTATAGAGATAGCGGTGTAGATTGTTCCAAGTTTACAGAGATAGCGGTGTAGATATTTCCGTGTTTATACAGATAGCGGTGTAGATATTTCCATGTTTATACAGATAGCGGTATAGATATTTACATGTGTATACAGATGGCGGTCTAGATATTTCTATGTATATAGAGATGGCCATCTAGATATTTCCATGTTGACAGAGATAGTGTTGTAGTTATTTCCTAGTTTATAGAGATAGCGGTGTAGATATCTCTATGTTTATACAGATAGCGGTGAAGCTATTTCCATGTTTTTACAGAGAGCGGTGTAGATATTTAAATGTTTATAGAGATGGTGATCTAGATATTTTCTTGTTTTACAGATTGCGGTGTAGATATTTCCATGTTTATAGAGATAGCGGTGTAGATATTTCCAGTTTTATAGAGATAGCTGTGTAGATATTTCCATGTTCATACAGATAGCAGTGTAGATATTTCCACGTTTATAGAGATGGCTTTGTAGATATTTCCATGTTCATACAGATGGCGTTGTAGATATTTCCATATTTATAGAGAGGGAGGTGTAGATATTTCCATGTTTATTCAGATGGCGGTGTAGATATTTCCACGTTTATACAGATAGCGGTGTAGATATTTCCATGTTTACACAGATAGCGGTGTGGATATCTCCATGTTTATACAGATAGCGGTTTAGGTATTTCCATGTATATACTGATGGCGGTGTAGACTTTTCCATGTTCCTACAGATGGCGGTGTAGATATTTCCGAGTTTATAGAGATGGCGGTGTAGATATTTCCAAGTTTACAGAGATGGCGGTGTAGATATTTCCATGTTTATAGAGAAAACTTTGTAGATATTTCCATGTATATGCAGATAGCTGTGTTGATATTTCCATGTTTATACAGATAGCGGTGTAGATATATCTATCTTAATACAGATGGCATTGTAGATATTTCCATGTTCCTACAGATGGCAGTGCAGTTATTTCCATGTTCATACAGATGCGGTGTAGATATTTCTATGTTCATACTGATGGCGGTGAAGATAATTCCATGTTCAAACAGATGGCAGTGTAGATACTTCCATGTTCATACAGATGGCGGTGTAGTTATTTGCATGTTCATAGAGATGGCGCTGTAGTTATTTCCATGTTTATTGAGATAGCGGTGTAGTTATTTCCATGTTTATAGAGATAGCGGTGTAGATATTTCTATGTATATACAGATAGCAGTGTGAATTTTTCCATGTTCATACAGATAGCGGTATAGATATTTTCATCTTTATAGAGATGGTGGTGTAGATATTTCCATGTTCATACAAATGATTGTGTAGTTATTTCCATGTTCACAGAGATGGCGTTGTAAATATTTCCATGTTTATACAGATAGCAGTGTAGTTATTTCCATGTTTATAGAGATAGCAGTCTAAATATTTCCATTGATATACAGACAGCTGTGAAGATATTTGCATGTTCATACAGGTAGCGGCATAGATATTTCCATGTTCATACAGATAGCAGTGTAGATATTTCCGTGTTCATACAGATAGCGGTGTAGATATTTCCATGTTCATACAGGTAGCGGTGTAGATATTTCCATGTCCATACAGATGGCGGTGTAGATATTTCTATGTTCATCCAGATGGCGGTGTAGATATTTCCATGTTCATGCAGATGGCGGTGAAGATATTTCCATGTTCCCACAGATGGCGGTGTAGATATTTCTATGTTCATACAAATGGCGGTGTAGATATTTCCATGTTCATAGAGATGACGGTGCAGTTATTTCCATGATCATACAGATAGCGGTGTAGATATTTCCACGTTTATAGAGATGGCGGAGTAGACATTTCCATGTTAATACGGATGGCGGTGTAGATATTTCCATGTTTATAGAGATGGAGTTGTAGATATTTCCATGTTCATACAGATGGCGGTGTAGGTATTTCCATGTTCATCCAGACGTCGATGTGGATATATCCATGTTCATACAGATGGGGGTGAAGGTATTTCCATGTTCACACAGATGGCAATGTAGATATTTCCATGTTCATAGAGATGGCGGTGTAGATATTTCCATGTTTATAGTGATGGCGGTGTAGATATTTCCATGTTTATACAGAGGGCGGTTTAGATATTTCCATGTTTGCACAGATAGCGGTGGAGATATTTCCACATTGATACACATAGCGGTGTAGATATTTCCAAGTTTATAGAGACAGCGGTGTAGATATTTCCATGTGTATAGAGACTGCGTTGTAGATATTTCCATGTTTATACAGATAGCGGTATAGATATTTCCGTGTTTATAAAGATGGCGGTGTAGATATTTCCATGTTTATAGAGATGGCGGTGTAGATATTTCCATGTTTATACAGAGGGCAGTTTAGATATTTCCATGTTTACAGAGATAGCGGTGTAGATATTTCCAAGTTGATACACATAGCGGTGTAGATATTTCCAAGTTTATAGAGATAGCGGTGTAGATATTTCCATGTTTATAGAGACAACGTTGTAGGTATTTCCATCTTTACACAGATAGCGGTATAGATATTTCCATGTTTATACAGATGGCGGTGTAGATATTTCCATGTTTATAGACTTGGCAGTGTAGATATTTCCATCTTCATACAAATGACACTGTAGATATTTCCATGTTTATAGAGATAGCGGTATAGTTATTTCCTTGTTTATAGAGAAAGCTGTGTAGATATTTCCATCTTCATACAGGTAGCGGTGTAGATATTTCCAAGTACATACAGATGGTGGTGTAGATATTTCCATGTTCATCCAGATGGCGGTGTAGATATTTCCATGTTCATGCAGATGGAGGTGAAGATATTTCCATGTTCCTACAGATGGCGGTGTAGATATTTCCATGTTCATACAAACGGCAGTGTAGATATTTCCATGTTCATAGAGATGGCGGTGTAGTTATTTCCATGTTCATACAGATAGCGGTGTAGACATTTCCACGTTTATAGAGATGGCGGTGTAGGTATTTCCATGTTCAGAGGGATGGCGGTGTAGATATTTCCATTTTTTTAGAGATGGAGTTGTAGATATTTCCATGTTTATACGGAAGGCAGTGTAGATACTTCCATGTTTATAGACATGGCGGTGTAGATATTTATATGTTTACACAGATAGCGGTGAAGATATTTCCATGTTGACACAGATAGCGGTGTGGATTTTCCATGTTCCTACAGATAGCGGTGTACATATTTCCATGTTCAAAGAGATAGCGGTGTAGATATTTAAATGTTCATACAGATAGCGCTGTAGATATTTCCATGTTCATCCTGATGGCGGTGAAGATATTTCCATGTTCATACAGATGGCGGTGAAGATATTTCCATGTTCATACAGATGGCGGTGTAGGTATTTCCATGTTCATACAGTTAACGGTGTAGATATTTCCATGTTCATACAGATGGCGGTGTAGATAATTCCATGTTCATACAGATGGCGGTGAAGATGTTTACACGTTCAAACCGATGGCGGTGTAGATATTTCCATGTTCATGGAGATGGCGGTGTAGATATTACCATGCTCATTGACATGGCAGTGTAGATATTTCCATGTTCATACAGATGGCGGTGTAGATATTTCCATGTTTATAGAGATGGCGGTGTAGATATTTCCATGTTTATGCAGAGTTCGGTTTAGATATTTCCATGTTTACATAGATAGCGTTGTAGATATTTCCATCTTGATACACAGAGCGGTGTAGATATTTCCAAGTTTATAGAGATAGCGGTGTAGATATTTCCATGTTTATAATGATAGCGTTGTAGATATTTCCATGTTTATACAGATAGCGGTATTGATATTTCCATGTTTATACAGATAGCGGTGTAGATATTTCCATCTTAATACAGATGGCGGTGTAGATATTTCCATGTTCCTACAGACGGCGCTGTAGATATTTCCATGTTCATACAGATGGCGGTGTAGATATTTCGGAGTTTATAGAGATAGCGGTGTAGTTATTTCCATGTATATAGAGAAAGCTGTGTAGATTCCATGTAAATGAAGATAGCTGTGTAGATATTTCCATGTTCATGCAGATAGCGGTGTAGATATTTCCATGTTCATCCAGATGCCGGTGTATATATATCCATGTTCATAGAGATGGCAGAGTAGATATTTCCAAGTTTATAGAGATAGCGGTATAGATATTTCCATGTTTATGGAGATAGCGTTGTAGATATTTCCATGTTTATACAGATAGCGGTATAGATATTTCCATGTTTATACAGATGGCAGTGTAGATATTTCCATGTTTTCAGAGATAGTGTTGTAGTTATTTCCAAGTTTATAGAGATAGTGGTGTAGATATTTCCATGTTTATACAGATATTGGTGTAGATATTTCCATGTTTATACAGATGGCGGTGCAGATATTTCCATGTTTATGGAGATGGGGGTGTAGATATTTCCATGTTAATACAGATAGCGGTGTAGATATTTCCATGTTTATAGAGATGGCGGTGTAGTAATTTCCATGTTTATACAGATACAGTGAAGATAATTCCATGTTTATAGAGATAGCGGTGTAGACATTTCCAATTTTATACAGATAGCAGTGTTGAAATTTCCATGTTCATACAGATAGCGGTGTTGATAGCTCCACGTTTATAGAGATGGCGGTGTAGATATTTCCATGTTCCTACAGATGGCGGTGTAAATATTTCCATTTTTATAGAGATGGCGGTGTTGATATTTCCATGTTTATACAGAAGGCGGTGTAGATATTTCCATGTTTACACAGATAGTGGTGTAGACCTTTCCATGTTTACACAGATAGCATTGTAGATATTTACATGTTTATAGAGATGGCAGTGTAGATATTTCCATGTTTATACAGATAGCGGTGAAGATATTTCCATGTTTACACACATAGCGGTGTGGGTATTTCCATGATTATACTGATAGCGGTGCAGATATTTCCATGTTTATACAGATAGCGGTGCAGATATTTCCATGTTTATAAAGATAGCATTGTAGATATTTCCATGTTCATACAGATACCGGTGTAGATATTTCCATGTTCATACAGATAGCGGTGTAGATATTTCCATGTTCATTCAGATGGCAGCGTAGATATTTCCATGTTCATACAGATGGCGGTGAAGATATTTACATGTTCAAACAGATGGCAGTGTAGATATTTCCATGTTCATAGAGACGGCAGTGTAGATATTAACATGCTCATAGACATGGCAGTGTAGATATTTCCATGTTCATATGGATGGCGGTGTAGATATTTCCATGTTCATACAGATGGCGGGGTAGATATTTCGAAGTTTATAGAGATAGCGGTGTAGTTATTTCCATGTATATAGAGAAAGCTCTGTAGATGTTTCCATGTAAATGCAGATAGCTGTGTAGATATTTCCATGTTCATGCAGATAGCAGTGTAGATATTTCCATGTTCATCCAGATGCCGGTGTATATATATCCATGTTCATAGAGATGGCAGTGTTGATATTTCCAAGTTTATAGAGATAGCGGTATAGATATTTCCATGTTTATGGAGATAGCGTTGTAGATATTTCCATGTTTATACAGATAGTGGTATAGATATTTCCATGTTTATACAGATGGCAGTGTAGATATTTCCATGTTTACAGAGATAGTGTTGTAGTTATTTCCAAGTTTATAGAGATAGTGGTGTAGATATTTCCATGTTTATACAGATATTGGTGTAGATATTTCCATGTTTATACAGATGGCGGTGCAGATATTTCCATGTTTATAGAGATGGGGGTGTAGATATTTCCATGTTACTACAGATAGCGGTGTAGATATTTCCATGTTTATACAGATGGTGGTGTAGTAATTTCCATGTTTATACAGATACAGTTTAGATAATTCCATGTTTACATAGATAGCGGTTTAGATATTTCCAATTTTATACAGATAGCAGTGTTGAAATTTCCATGTTCATACAGATAGCGGTGTAGATAGCTTCACGTTTATAGAGATGGCGGTGTAGATATTTCCATGTTCATACAGATAGCGGTGTAGATATTTCCATGTTTATACAGATGGCGGTGTAGATATTTCCATGTTCATAGAGATGGCGCTGTAGATATTTCCATGTTCATAGAGATGGCGGTGTAGATATTTCCATGTTCATACAGATAGCGGTGTAGATATTTCCATGTTTATACAGATGGCGGTGTAGATATTTCCATGTTCATAGAGATGGCGCTGTAGATATTTCCATGTTTATAGAGATGGCGGTGTAGATATTTCCATGTTTATAGAGGTGGCGCTGTAGATATTTCCATGTTCATAGAGATGGCGGTGTAGATATTTCCATGTTTATACAGATAGCAGTGTAGATATTTCCATGTTTATAGGGATAGCAGCGTAGATATTTTCATTGATATACAGATAGCTGTGTAGATATTTCCATGTTCATACAGTTAGCGGTGTAGATATTTCTAAGTTCATACAGATGGCGGTGTAGATATTTCCATGTTCATAGAGAATGCGGTGTAGATATTTCCATGTTCATACAAATGGCGGTGTAGATATTTCCATGTTCATAGAGACGGCAGTGTAGATATTAACATGCTCATAGACATGGCAGTGTAGATATTTCCATGTTCATATGGATGGCGGTGTAGATATTTCCATGTTCATGTAGATAGCGGTGTAGATATTTCCATGTTCATCCAGATGCCAGTGTAGATATATCCACGTTCATACAGATGGCGGTGAAAATATGTCCATGTTCATACAGATGGCGGTGTAGATATTTCCATGTTCATACAAATAGCGGTGTAGATATTCCCATGTTCATAGAGATGGCTGTGTAGGTATTTCCTTCTTCATACAAATGACGGTGTAGATATTTCCATGTTGATAGAGATGGTGGTGTAGATGTTTCCATGTTTATACAGATAGAAGTGTAGTTATTTCCTTGTTTATAGAGATAGCAGTGTAGATATTTCCATTGATATACAGATAGCGGTGTAGATATTTGCATGTTCATACAGATAGCAGTGTAGATATTTCCATGTTCATACAGTTAGCGGTGTAAATATTTCCATGTTCATACTGATGGCGGTGTGGATATTTCCATGTTCATACAGATGGCGGTGAAGATATTTACATGTTCATACAGATAGCGGTGTAGATATTTCCATGTTCATACAGATAGCGGTGTAGATATTTCCATGTTCATACAGATGGCGGTGTAGATATTTCCATGTTCATAGAGATGGCGCTGTAGATATTTCCATGTTCATAGAGATGGCGGTGTAGATATTTCCATGTTCATACAGATAGCGGTGTAGATATTTCCATGTTTATACAGATGGCGGTGTAGATATTTCCATGTTCATAGAGATGGCGCTGTAGATATTTCCATGTTTATAGAGATGGCGGTGTAGATATTTCCATGTTTATAGAGGTGGCGCTGTAGATATTTCCATGTTCATAGAGATGGCGGTGTAGATATTTCCATGTTTATACAGATAGCAGTGTAGATATTTCCATGTTTATAGGGATAGCAGCGTAGATATTTTCATTGATATACAGATAGCTGTGTAGATATTTCCATGTTCATACAGTTAGCGGTGTAGATATTTCTAAGTTCATACAGATGGCGGTGTAGATATTTCCATGTTCATAGAGAATGCGGTGTAGATATTTCCATGTTCATACAAATGGCGGTGTAGATATTTCCATGTTCATAGAGACGGCAGTGTAGATATTAACATGCTCATAGACATGGCAGTGTAGATATTTCCATGTTCATATGGATGGCGGTGTAGATATTTCCATGTTCATGTAGATAGCGGTGTAGATATTTCCATGTTCATCCAGATGCCAGTGTTGATATATCCACGTTCATACAGATGGCGGTGAAAATATGTCCATGTTCATACAGATGGCGGTGTAGATATTTCCATGTTCATACAAATAGCGGTGTAGATATTCCCATGTTCATAGAGATGGCTGTGTAGGTATTTCCTTGTTCATACAAATGACGGTGTAGATATTTCCATGTTGATAGAGATGGTGGTGTAGATGTTTCCATGTTTATACAGATAGAAGTGTAGTTATTTCCTTGTTTATAGAGATAGCAGTGTAGATATTTCCATTGATATACAGATAGCGGTGTAGATATTTGCATGTTCATACAGATGGCGGTGCAGATATTTCCATGTTTATAGAGATGGGGGTGTAGATATTTCCATGTTACTACAGATAGCGGTGTAGATATTTCCATGTTTATACAGATGGCGGTGTAGTAATTTCCATGTTTATACAGATACAGTGAAGATAATTCCATGTTTACATAGATAGCGGTTTAGATATTTCCAATTTTATACAGATAGCAGTGTTGAAATTTCCATGTTCATACAGATAGCGGTGTAGATAGCTTCACGTTTATAGAGATGGCGGTGTAGATATTTCCATGTTCATACAGATAGCGGTGTATATATTTCCATGTTTATACAGATGGCGGTGTAGATATTTCCATGTTCATAGAGATGGCGCTGTAGATATTTCCATGTTCATAGAGATGGCGGTGTAGATATTTCCATGTTCATACAGATAGCGGTGTAGATATTTCCATGTTTATACAGATGGCGGTGTAGATATTTCCATGTTCATAGAGATGGCGCTGTAGATATTTCCATGTTTATAGAGATGGCGGTGTAGATATTTCCATGTTTATAGAGGTGGCTCTGTAGATATTTCCATGTTCATAGAGATGGCGGTGTAGATATTTCCATGTTTATACAGATAGCAGTGTAGATATTTCCATGTTTATAGGGATAGCAGCGTAGATATTTTCATTGATATACAGATAGCTGTGTAGATATTTCCATGTTCATACAGTTAGCGGTGTAGATATTTCTAAGTTCATACAGATGGCGGTGTAGATATTTCCATGTTCATAGAGATGGCGGTGTAGATATTTCCATGTTCATACAAATGGCGGTGTAGATATTTCCATGTTCATAGAGACGGCAGTGTAGATATTAACATGCTCATAGACATGGCAGTGTAGATATTTCCATGTTCATACGGATGGCGGTGTAGATATTTCCATGTTCATGTAGATAGCGGTGTAGATATTTCCATGTTCATCCAGATGCCAGTGTAGATATATCCACGTTCATACAGATGGCGGTGAAAATATGTCCATGTTCATACAGATGGCGGTGTAGATATTTCCATGTTCATACAAATAGCGGTGTAGATATTCCCATGTTCATAGAGATGGCTGTGTAGGTATTTCCTTGTTCATACAAATGACGGTGTAGATATTTCCATGTTGATAGAGATGGTGGTGTAGATGTTTCCATGTTTATACAGATAGAAGTGTAGTTATTTCCTTGTTTATAGAGATAGCAGTGTAGATATTTCCATTGCTATACAGATAGCGGTGTAGA
Source organism: Gorilla gorilla gorilla (assembly GCF_029281585.2). Taxonomy (NCBI): domain Eukaryota; kingdom Metazoa; phylum Chordata; class Mammalia; order Primates; family Hominidae; genus Gorilla; species Gorilla gorilla. The sequence goes on along the minus strand of NC_073239.2, from coordinate 86,084 downwards.
TATTTGCATGTTCATACAGATAGCGGTGTAGATATTTCCATGTTCATACAGTTAGCGGTGTAAATATTTCCATGTTCATACTGATGGCAGTGTGGATATTTCCATGTTCATACAGATGGCGGTGAAGATATTTACATGTTCATACAGATAGCGGTGTAGATATTTCCATGTTCATACAGATAGCGGTGTAGATATTTCCATGTTCATGCAGATAGCGGTGTAGATATTTCCATGTACATACAGATGGTGGTGTAGATATTTACATGTTCATGCAGATGGCGGGGTAGATATTTCCATGTTCGTACGGATGGCAGTGTTGATATTTCCATGTTCATACAGGTGGTGGTGTAGATATTTCCATGTTTATAGAGATGGCGGTGTAGATATTTCCAAGTTTATACAGAGGGCGCTTTAGATATTTTCAAGTTTACACAAATAGCGGTGTAGATATTTCCATGTTGATTCACATAGCGGGGTAGATATTTCCACGTTTATAGAGATAGCGGTGTAGATATTTCCATGTTTATAGAGATAGCGATGTAGATATTTCCATGTTTATGCAGATAGCGGTATAGATATTTCCATGTTTATTCCGATGGTGGTGTAGATATTTCCATGTTTATAGAGATGGCGGACTAGATATTTCCATGTTTATAGAGATAGCAGTGTAGATATTTCCATGTTCATTCAGATAGCGTTGTAGAAATTTCTATGTTCATACAGATAGCAGTGTACTTATTTCCATGTTCATACAGATAGCGGTGTACATATTTCCATGTTCATGCAGATAGCGGTGTAGATATTTCCATGTTCATCCAGATGGCGGTGAAGATATTTCCATGCTCACAGAGATGGCGGTGAAGATATTTCCATGTTCATACAGATGGCGGTGTAGCTATTTCAATGTTCGCTCACATGGCGGTGTAGATATTTCCATGTTCATAGAGATCGCGGTGTAGATATTTCCATTTTCATACGGAGGGCGGTGTAGATATTTCCATGTTCCTACAGATGGCGGTGTAGATATTTCCATGTTTATAGAGATGGCGGTGTAGATGTTTTCATGTTTATACAGAGGGCGATTAAGATATTTCTATGTTTACGGAGATAGTGGTGTTATTTCCATGTTGATACACATGGTGGTGTAGAAATTTCCAAGTTTATAGAGATAGCGGTGTAGATTGTTCCAAGTTTACAGAGATAGCGGTGTAGATATTTCCGTGTTTATACAGATAGCGGTGTAGATATTTCCATGTTTATACAGATAGCGGTATAGATATTTACATGTGTATACAGATGGCGGTCTAGATATTTCTATGTATATAGAGATGGCCATCTAGATATTTCCATGTTGACAGAGATAGTGTTGTAGTTATTTCCTAGTTTATAGAGATAGCGGTGTAGATATCTCTATGTTTATACAGATAGCGGTGAAGATATTTCCATGTTTTTACAGAGAGCGGTGTAGATATTTAAATGTTTATAGAGATGGTGATCTAGATATTTTCTTGTTTTACAGATTGCGGTGTAGATATTTCCATGTTTATAGAGATAGCGGTGTAGATATTTCCAGTTTTATAGAGATAGCTGTGTAGATATTTCCATGTTCATACAGATAGCAGTGTAGATATTTCCACGTTTATAGAGATGGCTTTGTAGATATTTCCATGTTCATACAGATGGCGTTGTAGATATTTCCATATTTATAGAGAGGGAGGTGTAGATATTTCCATGTTTATTCAGATGGCGGTGTAGATATTTCCACGTTTATACAGATAGCGGTGTAGATATTTCCATGTTTACACAGATAGCGGTGTGGATATCTCCATGTTTATACAGATAGCGGTTTAGGTATTTCCATGTATATACTGATGGCGGTGTAGACTTTTCCATGTTCCTACAGATGGCGGTGTAGATATTTCCGAGTTTATAGAGATGGCGGTGTAGATATTTCCAAGTTTACAGAGATGGCGGTGTAGATATTTCCATGTTTATAGAGAAAACTTTGTAGATATTTCCATGTATATGCAGATAGCTGTGTTGATATTTCCATGTTTATACAGATAGCGGTGTAGATATATCTATCTTAATACAGATGGCATTGTAGATATTTCCATGTTCCTACAGATGGCAGTGCAGTTATTTCCATGTTCATACAGATGCGGTGTAGATATTTCTATGTTCATACTGATGGCGGTGAAGATAATTCCATGTTCAAACAGATGGCAGTGTAGATACTTCCATGTTCATACAGATGGCGGTGTAGTTATTTGCATGTTCATAGAGATGGCGCTGTAGTTATTCCCATGTTTATTGAGATAGCGGTGTAGTTATTTCCATGTTTATAGAGATAGCGGTGTAGATATTTCTATGTATATACAGATAGCAGTGTGAATTTTTCCATGTTCATACAGATAGCGGTATAGATATTTTCATCTTTATAGAGATGGTGGTGTAGATATTTCCATGTTCATACAAATGATGGTGTAGTTATTTCCATGTTCACAGAGATGGCGTTGTAAATATTTCCATGTTTATACAGATAGCAGTGTAATTATTTCCATGTTTATAGAGATAGCATTCTAGATATTTCCATTGATATACAGACAGCTGTGAAGATATTTGAATGTTCATACAGGTAGCGGCATAGATATTTCCATGTTCATACAGATAGCAGTGTAGATATTTCCGTGTTCATACAGATAGCGGTGTAGATATTTCCATGTTCATACAGGTAGCGGTGTAGATATTTCCATGTTCGTACAGATGGCTGTGTAGATATTTCCATGTTCATAGAGATGGCGGTGCAGTTATTTCCATGATCTTACAGATAGCGGTTTAGATATTTCCACGTTTATTGAGATGGCGGAGTAGACATTTCCATGTTAATACGGATGGCGGTGTAGATATTTCCATGTTTATAGAGATGGATTTGTAGATATTTCCATGTTCATACAGATGGCGGTGTAGGTATTTTCATGTTCATCCAGATGTCGATGTAGATATATCCATGTTCATACAGATGGGGGTCAAGGTATATCCATGTTCATACAGATGGCAATGTAGATATTTCCATGTTCATACAGATGGGGGTGTAGATATTTCTATGTTCATCCAGATGGCGGTGTAGATATTTCCATGTTCATGCAGATGGCGGTGAAGATATTTCCATGTTCCCACAGATGGCGGTGTAGATATTTCTATGTTCATACAAATGGCGGTGTAGATATTTCCATGTTCATAGAGATGGCGGAGCAGTTATTTCCATGATCATACAGATAGCGGTGTAGATATTTCCACATTTATAGAGATGGCGGAGTAGACATTTCCATGTTAATACGGATGGCGGTGTAGATATTTCCATGTTTATAGAGATGGAGTTGTAGATATTTCCATGTTTATACAGATGGCGGTGTAGGTATTTCCATGTTCATCCAGATGTCGATGTAGATATATCCATGTTCATACAGATGGGGGTGAAGGTATTTCCATGTTCATACAGATGGCAATGTAGATATTTCCATGTTCATAGAGATGGCGGTGTACCTATTTCCATATTCATTGAGAAGGCGGTGTAGATATTTCCATGTTTATACAGATGGCGGTGTAGATATTTCCATGTTTATAGTGATGGCGGTGTAGATATTTCCATGTTTATACAGAGGGCGGTTTAGATATTTCCATGTTTGCACAGATAGCGGTGGAGATATTTCCACATTGATACACATAGCGGTGTAGATATTTCCAAGTTTATAGAGACAGCGGTGTAGATATTTCCATGTGTATAGAGACTGCGTTGTAGATATTTCCATGTTTATACAGATAGCGGTATAGATATTTCCATGTTTATACAGATGGCGGTGTAGATATTTCCATGTTTATAGAGATGGCGGTGTAGATATTTCCATGTTTATACAGAGGGCAGTTTAGATATTTCCATGTTTACAGAGATAGCGGTGTAGATATTTCCAAGTTGATTCACATAGCCGTGTAGATATTTCCAAGTTTTAGAGATAGCGGTGTAGATATTTCCATGTTTATAGAGACAACGTTGTAGGTATTTCCATCTTTACAAAGATAGTGGTATAGATATTTCCATGTTTATATAGATGGCGGTGTAGATATTTCCATGTTTATAGACTTGGCAGTGTAGATAATTCCATCTTCATACAAATGGCAGTGTAGATATTTCCATGTTTATAGAGATAGCGGTATAGTTATTTCCTTGTTTATAGAGAAAGCTGTGTAGATATATCCATCTTCATACAGGTAGCGGTGTAGATATTTCCAAGTACATACAGATGGTGGTGTAGATATTTCCATGTTCATCCAGATGGCGGTGTAGATATTTCCATGTTCATGCAGATGGAGGTGAAGATATTTCCATGTTCCTACAGATGGCGGTGTAGATATTTCCATGTTCATACAAACGGCAGTGTAGATATTTCCATGTTCATAGAGATGGCGGTGTAGTTATTTCCATGTTCATACAGATAGCGGTGTAGACATTTCCACGTTTATAGAGATGGCGGTGTAGGTATTTCCATGTTCAGAGGGATGGCGGTGTAGATATTTCCATTTTTTTAGAGATGGAGTTGTAGATATTTCCATGTTTATACGGAAGGCTGTGTAGATACTTCCATGTTTATAGACATGGCGATGTAGATATTTATATGTTTACACAGATAGCGGTGAAGATATTTCCATGTTGACACAGATAGCGGTGTGGATTTTCCATGTTCCTACAGATAGCGGTGTACATGTTTCCATGTTCATAGAGATAGCGGTGTAGATATTTAAATGTTCATACATATAGCGCTGTAGATATTTCCATGTTCATCCTGATGGCGGTGAAGATATTTCCATGTTCATACAGATGGCGGTGAAGTTATTTCCATGTTCATACAGATGGCAGTGTAGGTATTTCCATGTTCATACAGTTAACGGTGTAGATATTTCCATGTTCATACAGATGGCGGTGTAGATAATTCCATGTTCATACAGATGGCGGTGAAGTTGTTTACACGTTCAAACCGATGGCGGTGTAGATATTTCCATGTTCATGGAGATGGCGGTGTAGATATTACCATGCTCATTGACATGGCAGTGTAGATATTTCCATGTTCATACAGATGGCGGTGTAGATATTTCCATGTTTATAGAGATGGCGGTGTAGATATTTCCATGTTTATGCAGAGTTCGGTTTAGATATTTCCATGTTTACTTAGATAGCGTTGTAGATATTTCCATCTTGATACACAGAGCGGTGTAGATATTTCCAAGTTTATAGAGATAGCGGTGTAGATATTTCCATGTTTGTAATGATAGCGTTGTAGATATTTCCATGTTTATACAGATAGCGGTATTGATATTTCCATGTTTATACAGATAGCGGTGTAGATATTTCCATCTTAATACAGATGGCGGTGTAGATATTTCCATGTTCCTACAGACGGCGCTGTAGATATTTCCATGTTCATACAGATGGCGGTGTAGATATTTCGAAGTTTATAGAGATAGCGGTGTAGTTATTTCCATGTATATAGAGAAAGCTCTGTAGATGTTTCCATGTAAATGCAGATAGCTGTGTAGATATTTCCATGTTCATGCAGATAGCGGTGTAGATATTTCCATGTTCATCCAGATGCCGGTGTATATATATCCATGTTCATAGAGATGGCAGTGTAGATATTTCCAAGTTTATAGAGATAGCGGTATAGATATTTCCATGTTTATGGAGATAGCGTTGTAGATATTTCCATGTTTATACAGATAGTGGTATAGATATTTCCATGTTTATACAGATGGCAGTGTAGATATTTCCATGTTTACAGAGATAGTGTTGTAGTTATTTCCAAGTTTATAGAGATAGTGGTGTAGATATTTCCATGTTTATACAGATATTGGTGTAGATATTTCCATGTTTATACAGATGGCGGTGCAGATATTTCCATGTTTATAGAGATGGGGGTGTAGATATTTCCATGTTACTACAGATAGCGGTGTAGATATTTCCATGTTTATACAGATGGCGGTGTAGTAATTTCCATGTTTATACAGATACAGTGAAGATAATTCCATGTTTACATAGATAGCGGTTTAGATATTTCCAATTTTATACAGATAGCAGTGTTGAAATTTCCATGTTCATACAGATAGCGGTGTAGATAGCTTCACGTTTATAGAGATGGCGGTGTAGATATTTCCATGTTTATACAGATGGCGGTGTAGATATTTCCATGTTCATAGAGATGGCGCTGTAGATATTTCCATGTTCATAGAGATGGCGGTGTAGATATTTCCATGTTCATACAGATAGCGGTGTAGATATTTCCATGTTTATACAGATGGCGGTGTAGATATTTCCATGTTCATAGAGATGGCGCTGTAGATATTTCCATGTTTATAGAGATGGCGGTGTAGATATTTCCATGTTTATAGAGGTGGCGCTGTAGATATTTCCATGTTCATAGAGATGGCGGTGTAGATATTTCCATGTTTATACAGATAGCAGTGTAGATATTTCCATGTTTATAGGGATAGCAGCGTAGATATTTTCATTGATATACAGATAGCTGTGTAGATATTTCCATGTTCATACAGTTAGCGGTGTAGATATTTCTAAGTTCATACAGATGGCGGTGTAGATATTTCCATGTTCATAGAGATGGCGGTGTAGATATTTCCATGTTCATACAAATGGCGGTGTAGATATTTCCATGTTCATAGAGACGGCAGTGTAGATATTAACATGCTCATAGACATGGCAGTGTAGATATTTCCATGTTCATACGGATGGCGGTGTAGATATTTCCATGTTCATGTAGATAGCGGTGTAGATATTTCCATGTTCATCCAGATGCCAGTGTAGATATATCCACGTTCATACAGATGGCGGTGAAAATATGTCCATGTTCATACAGATGGCGGTGTAGATATTTCCATGTTCATACAAATAGCGGTGTAGATATTCCCATGTTCATAGAGATGGCTGTGTAGGTATTTCCTTGTTCATACAAATGACGGTGTAGATATTTCCATGTTGATAGAGATGGTGGTGTAGATGTTTCCATGTTTATACAGATAGAAGTGTAGTTATTTCCTTGTTTATAGAGATAGCAGTGTAGATATTTCCATTGATATACAGATAGCGTTGTAGATATTTGCATGTTCATACAGATAGCGGTGTAGATATTTCCATGTTCATACAGTTAGCGGTGTAAATATTTCCATGTTCGTACTGATGGCGGTGTGGATATTTCCATGTTCATACAGATGGCGGTGAAGATATTTCCATGTTCATACAGATAGCGGTGTAGATATTTCCATGTTCATGCAGATAGCGGTGTAGATATTTCCATGTACATACAGATGGTGGTGTAGATATTTACATGTTCATGCAGATGGCGGGGTAGATATTTCCATGTTCGTACGGATGGCAGTGTTGATATTTCCATGTTCATACAGGTGGTGGTGTAGATATTTCCATGTTTATAGAGATGGCGGTGTAGATATTTCCAAGTTTATACAGAGGGCGCTTTAGATATTTTCAAGTTTACACAAATAGCGGTGTAGATATTTCCATGTTGATTCACATAGCGGGGTAGATATTTCCACGTTTATAGAGATAGCGGTGTAGATATTTCCATGTTTATAGAGATAGCGATGTAGATATTTCCATGTTTATGCAGATAGCGGTATAGATATTTCCATGTTTATTCCGATGGTGGTGTAGATATTTCCATGTTTATAGAGATGGCGGACTAGATATTTCCATGTTTATAGAGATAGCAGTGTAGATATTTCCATGTTCATTCAGATAGCGTTGTAGAAATTTCTATGTTCATACAGATAGCAGTGTACTTATTTCCATGTTCATACAGATAGCGGTGTACATATTTCCATGTTCATGCAGATAGCGGTGTAGATATTTCCATGTTCATCCAGATGGCGGTGAAGATATTTCCATGCTCACAGAGATGGCGGTGAAGATATTTCCATGTTCATACAGATGGCGGTGTAGCTATTTCAATGTTCGCTCCCATGGCGGTGTAGATATTTCCATGTTCATAGAGATCGCGGTGTAGATATTTCCATTTTCATACGGAGGGCGGTGTAGATATTTCCATGTTCCTACAGATGGCGGTGTAGATATTTCCATGTTTATAGAGATGGCGGTGTAGATGTTTTCATGTTTATACAGAGGGCGATTAAGATATTTCTATGTTTACGGAGATAGTGGTGTTATTTCCATGTTGATACACATGGTGGTGTAGAAATTTCCAAGTTTATAGAGATAGCGGTGTAGATTGTTCCAAGTTTACAGAGATAGCGGTGTAGATATTTCCGTGTTTATACAGATAGCGGTGTAGATATTTCCATGTTTATACAGATAGCGGTATAGATATTTACATGTGTATACAGATGGCGGTCTAGATATTTCTATGTATATAGAGATGGCCATCTAGATATTTCCATGTTGACAGAGATAGTGTTGTAGTTATTTCCTAGTTTATAGAGATAGCGGTGTAGATATCTCTATGTTTATACAGATAGCGGTCAAGATATTTCCATGTTTTTACAGAGAGCGGTGTAGATATTTAAATGTTTATAGAGATGGTGATCTAGATATTTTCTTGTTTTACAGATTGCGGTGTAGATATTTCCATGTTTATAGAGATAGCGGTGTAGATATTTCCAGTTTTATAGAGATAGCTGTGTAGATATTTCCATGTTCATACAGATAGCAGTGTAGATATTTCCACGTTTATAGAGATGGCTTTGTAGATATTTCCATGTTCATACAGATGGCGTTGTAGATATTTCCATATTTATAGAGAGGGAGGTGTAGATATTTCCATGTTTATTCAGATGGCGGTGTAGATATTTCCACGTTTATACAGATAGCGGTGTAGATATTTCCATGTTTACACAGATAGCGGTGTGGATATCTCCATGTTTATACAGATAGCGGTTTAGGTATTTCCATGTATATACTGATGGCGGTGTAGACTTTTCCATGTTCCTACAGATGGCGGTGTAGATATTTCCGAGTTTATAGAGATGGCGGTGTAGATATTTCCAAGTTTACAGAGATGGCGGTGTAGATATTTCCATGTTTATAGAGAAAACTTTGTAGATATTTCCATGTATATGCAGATAGCTGTGTTGATATTTCCATGTTTATACAGATAGCGGTGTAGATATATCTATCTTAATACAGATGGCATTGTAGATATTTCCATGTTCCTACAGATGGCAGTGCAGTTATTTCCATGTTCATACAGATGCGGTGTAGATATTTCTATGTTCATACTGATGGCGGTGAAGATAATTCCATGTTCAAACAGATGGCAGTGTAGATACTTCCATGTTCATACAGATGGCGGTGTAGTTATTTGCATGTTCATAGAGATGGCGCTGTAGTTATTTCCATGTTTATTGAGATAGCGGTGTAGTTATTTCCATGTTTATAGAGATAGCGGTGTAGATATTTCTATGTATATACAGATAGCAGTGTGAATTTTTCCATGTTCATACAGATAGCGGTATAGATATTTTCATCTTTATAGAGATGGTGGTGTAGATATTTCCATGTTCATACAAATGATGGTGTAGTTATTTCCATGTTCACAGAGATGGCGTTGTAAATATTTCCATGTTTATACAGATAGCAGTGTAGTTATTTCCATGTTTATAGAGATAGCAGTCTAAATATTTCCATTGATATACAGACAGCTGTGAAGATATTTGCATGTTCATACAGGTAGCGGCATAGATATTTCCATGTTCATACAGATAGCAGTGTAGATATTTCCGTGTTCATACAGATAGCGGTGTAGATATTTCCATGTTCATACAGGTAGCGGTGTAGATATTTCCATGTCCATACAGATGGCGGTGTAGATATTTCTATGTTCATCCAGATGGCGGTGTAGATATTTCCATGTTCATGCAGATGGCGGTGAAGATATTTCCATGTTCCCACAGATGGCGGTGTAGATATTTCTATGTTCATACAAATGGCGGTGTAGATATTTCCATGTTCATAGAGATGGCGGTGCAGTTATTTCCATGATCATACAGATAGCGGTGTAGATATTTCCACGTTCATAGAGATGGCGGAGTAGACATTTCCATGTTAATACGGATGGCGGTGTAGATATTTCCATGTTTATAGAGATGGAGTTGTAGATATTTCCATGTTCATACAGATGGCGGTGTAGGTATTTCCATGTTCATCCAGACGTCGATGTGGATATATCCATGTTCATACAGATGGGGGTGAAGGTATTTCCATGTTCACACAGATGGCAATGTAGATATTTCCATGTTCATAGAGATGGCGGTGTAGATATTTCCATGTTTATAGTGATGGCGGTGTAGATATTTCCATGTTTATACAGAGGGCGGTTTAGATATTTCCATGTTTGCACAGATAGCGGTGGAGATATTTCCACATTGATACACATAGCGGTGTAGATATTTCCAAGTTTATAGAGACAGCGGTGTAGATATTTCCATGTGTATAGAGACTGCGTTGTAGATATTTCCATGTTTATACAGATAGCGGTATAGATATTTCCGTGTTTATAAAGATGGCGGTGTAGATATTTCCATGTTTATAGAGATGGCGGTGTAGATATTTCCATGTTTATACAGAGGGCAGTTTAGATATTTCCATGTTTACAGAGATAGCGGTGTAGATATTTCCAAGTTGATACACATAGCGGTGTAGATATTTCCAAGTTTATAGAGATAGCGGTGTAGATATTTCCATGTTTATAGAGACAACGTTGTAGGTATTTCCATCTTTACACAGATAGCGGTATAGATATTTCCATGTTTATACAGATGGCGGTGTAGATATTTCCATGTTTATAGACTTGGCAGTGTAGATATTTCCATCTTCATACAAATGACACTGTAGATATTTCCATGTTTATAGAGATAGCGGTATAGTTATTTCCTTGTTTATAGAGAAAGCTGTGTAGATATTTCCATCTTCATACAGGTAGCGGTGTAGATATTTCCAAGTACATACAGATGGTGGTGTAGATATTTCCATGTTCATCCAGATGGCGGTGTAGATATTTCCATGTTCATGCAGATGGAGGTGAAGATATTTCCATGTTCCTACAGATGGCGGTGTAGATATTTCCATGTTCATACAAACGGCAGTGTAGATATTTCCATGTTCATAGAGATGGCGGTGTAGTTATTTCCATGTTCATACAGATAGCGGTGTAGACATTTCCACGTTTATAGAGATGGCGGTGTAGGTATTTCCATGTTCAGAGGGATGGCGGTGTAGATATTTCCATTTTTTTAGAGATGGAGTTGTAGATATTTCCATGTTTATACGGAAGGCAGTGTAGATACTTCCATGTTTATAGACATGGCGGTTTAGATATTTATATGTTTACACAGATAGCGGTGAAGATATTTCCATGTTGACACAGATAGCGGTGTGGATTTTCCATGTTCCTACAGATAGCGGTGTACATGTTTCCATGTTCATAGAGATAGCGGTGTAGATATTTAAATGTTCATACATATAGCGCTGTAGATATTTCCATGTTCATCCTGATGGCGGTGAAGATATTTCCATGTTCATACAGATGGCGGTGAAGTTATTTCCATGTTCATACAGATGGCAGTGTAGGTATTTCCATGTTCATACAGTTAACGGTGTAGATATTTCCATGTTCATACAGATGGCGGTGTAGATAATTCCATGTTCATACAGATGGCGGTGAAGTTGTTTACACGTTCAAACCGATGGCGGTGTAGATATTTCCATGTTTATACAGATGGTGGTGTAGTAATTTCCATGTTTATACAGATACAGTGAAGATAATTCCATGTTTACATAGATAGCGGTTTAGATATTTCCAATTTTATACAGATAGCAGTGTTGAAATTTCCATGTTCATACAGATAGCGGTGTAGATAGCTTCACGTTTATAGAGATGGCGGTGTAGATATTTCCATGTTCATACAGATAGCGGTGTAGATATTTCCATGTTTATACAGATGGCGGTGTAGATATTTCCATGTTCATAGAGATGGCGCTGTAGATATTTCCATGTTCATAGAGATGGCGGTGTAGATATTTCCATGTTCATACAGATAGCGGTGTAGATATTTCCATGTTTATACAGATGGCGGTGTAGATATTTCCATGTTCATAGAGATGGCGCTGTAGATATTTCCATGTTTATAGAGATGGCGGTGTAGATATTTCCATGTTTATAGAGGTGGCGCTGTAGATATTTCCATGTTCATAGAGATGGCAGTGTAGATATTTCCATGTTTATACAGATAGCAGTGTAGATATTTCCATGTTTATAGGGATAGCAGCGTAGATATTTTCATTGATATACAGATAGCTGTGTAGATATTTCCATGTTCATACAGTTAGCGGTGTAGATATTTCTAAGTTCATACAGATGGCGGTGTAGATATTTCCATGTTCATAGAGAATGCGGTGTAGATATTTCCATGTTCATACAAATGGCGGTGTAGATATTTCCATGTTCATAGAGACGGCAGTGTAGATATTAACATGCTCATAGACATGGCAGTGTAGATATTTCCATGTTCATATGGATGGCGGTGTAGATATTTCCATGTTCATGTAGATAGCGGTGTAGATATTTCCATGTTCATCCAGATGCCAGTGTAGATATATCCACGTTCATACAGATGGCGGTGAAAATATGTCCATGTTCATACAGATGGCGGTGTAGATATTTCCATGTTCATACAAATAGCGGTGTAGATATTCCCATGTTCATAGAGATGGCTGTGTAGGTATTTCCTTGTTCATACAAATGACGGTGTAGATATTTCCATGTTGATAGAGATGGTGGTGTAGATGTTTCCATGTTTATACAGATAGAAGTGTAGTTATTTCCTTGTTTATAGAGATAGCAGTGTAGATATTTCCATTGATATACAGATAGCGGTGTAGATATTTGCATGTTCATACAGATAGCAGTGTAGATATTTCCATGTTCATACAGTTAGCGGTGTAAATATTTCCATGTTCATACTGATGGCGGTGTGGATATTTCCATGTTCATACAGATGGCGGTGAAGATATTTACATGTTCATACAGATAGCGGTGTAGATATTTCCATGTTCATACAGATAGCGGTGTAGATATTTCCATGTTCATGCAGATAGCGGTGTAGATATTTCCATGTACATACAGATGGTGGTGTAGATATTTACATGTTCATGCAGATGGCGGTGTAGATATTTCCATGTTTATAGAGATGGCGGTGTAGATATTTCCATGTTTATGCAGAGTTCGGTTTAGATATTTCCATGTTTACATAGATAGCGTTGTAGATATTTCCATCTTGATACACAGAGCGGTGTAGATATTTCCAAGTTTATAGAGATAGCGGTGTAGATATTTCCATGTTTATAATGATAGCGTTGTAGATATTTCCATGTTTATACAGATAGCGGTATTGATATTTCCATGTTTATACAGATAGCGGTGTAGATATTTCCATCTTAATACAGATGGCGGTGTAGATATTTCCATGTTCCTACAGACGGCGCTGTAGATATTTCCATGTTCATACAGATGGCGGTGTAGATATTTCGGAGTTTATAGAGATAGCGGTGTAGTTATTTCCATGTATATAGAGAAAGCTGTGTAGATTCCATGTAAATGAAGATAGCTGTGTAGATATTTCCATGTTCATGCAGATAGCGGTGTAGATATTTCCATGTTCATCCAGATGCCGGTGTATATATATCCATGTTCGTAGAGATGGCAGAGTAGATATTTCCAAGTTTATAGAGATAGCGGTATAGATATTTCCATGTTTATGGAGATAGCGTTGTAGATATTTCCATGTTTATACAGATAGCGGTATAGATATTTCCATGTTTATACAGATGGCAGTGTAGATATTTCCATGTTTTCAGAGATAGTGTTGTAGTTATTTCCAAGTTTATAGAGATAGTGGTGTAGATATTTCCATGTTTATACAGATATTGGTGTAGATATTTCCATGTTTATACAGATGGCGGTGCAGATATTTCCATGTTTATGGAGATGGGGGTGTAGATATTTCCATGTTAATACAGATAGCGGTGTAGATATTTCCATGTTTATAGAGATGGCGGTGTAGTAATTTCCATGTTTATACAGATACAGTGAAGATAATTCCATGTTTATAGAGATAGCGGTGTAGACATTTCCAATTTTATACAGATAGCAGTGTTGAAATTTCCATGTTCATACAGATAGCGGTGTTGATAGCTCCACGTTTATAGAGATGGCGGTGTAGATATTTCCATGTTCCTACAGATGGCGGTGTAAATATTTCCATTTTTATAGAGATGGCGGTGTTGATATTTCCATGTTTATACAGAAGGCGGTGTAGATATTTCCATGTTTACACAGATAGTGGTGTAGACCTTTCCATGTTTACACAGATAGCATTGTAGATATTTACATGTTTATAGAGATGGCAGTGTAGATATTTCCATGTTTATACAGATAGCGGTGAAGATATTTCCATGTTTACACACATAGCGGTGTGGGTATTTCCATGATTATACTGATAGCGGTGCAGATATTTCCATGTTTATACAGATAGCGGTGCAGATATTTCCATGTTTATAAAGATAGCATTGTAGATATTTCCATGTTCATACAGATACCGGTGTAGATATTTCCATGTTCATACAGATAGCGGTGTAGATATTTCCATGTTCATTCAGATGGCAGCGTAGATATTTCCATGTTCATACAGATGGCGGTGAAGATATTTACATGTTCAAACAGATGGCAGTGTAGATATTTCCATGTTCATAGAGACGGCAGTGTAGATATTAACATGCTCATAGACATGGCAGTGTAGATATTTCCATGTTCATATGGATGGCGGTGTAGATATTTCCATGTTCATACAGATGGCGGGGTAGATATTTCGAAGTTTATAGAGATAGCGGTGTAGTTATTTCCATGTATATAGAGAAAGCTCTGTAGATGTTTCCATGTAAATGCAGATAGCTGTGTAGATATTTCCATGTTCATGCAGATAGCGGTGTAGATATTTCCATGTTCATCCAGATGCCGGTGTATATATATCCATGTTCATAGAGATGGCAGTGTAGATATTTCCAAGTTTATAGAGATAGCGGTATAGATATTTCCATGTTTATGGAGATAGCGTTGTAGATATTTCCATGTTTATACAGATAGTGGTATAGATATTTCCATGTTTATACAGATGGCAGTGTAGATATTTCCATGTTTACAGAGATAGTGTTGTAGTTATTTCCAAGTTTATAGAGATAGTGGTGTAGATATTTCCATGTTTATACAGATATTGGTGTAGATATTTCCATGTTTATACAGATGGCGGTGCAGATATTTCCATGTTTATAGAGATGGGGGTGTAGATATTTCCATGTTACTACAGATAGCGGTGTAGATATTTCCATGTTTATACAGATGGTGGTGTAGTAATTTCCATGTTTATACAGATACAGTGAAGATAATTCCATGTTTACATAGATAGCGGTTTAGATATTTCCAATTTTATACAGATAGCAGTGTTGAAATTTCCATGTTCATACAGATAGCGGTGTAGATAGCTTCACGTTTATAGAGATGGCGGTGTAGATATTTCCATGTTCATAGAGATAGCGGTGTAGATATTTCCATGTTTATACAGATGGCGGTGTAGATATTTCCATGTTCATAGAGATGGCGCTGTAGATATTTCCATGTTCATAGAGATGGCGGTGTAGATATTTCCATGTTCATACAGATAGCGGTGTAGATATTTCCATGTTTATACAGATGGCGGTGTAGATATTTCCATGTTCATAGAGATGGCGCTGTAGATATTTCCATGTTTATAGAGATGGCGGTGTAGATATTTCCATGTTTATAGAGGTGGCGCTGTAGATATTTCCATGTTCATAGAGATGGCGGTGTAGATATTTCCATGTTTATACAGATAGCAGTGTAGATATTTCCATGTTTATAGGGATAGCAGCGTAGATATTTTCATTGATATACAGATAGCTGTGTAGATATTTCCATGTTCATACAGTTAGCGGTGTAGATATTTCTAAGTTCATACAGATGGCGGTGTAGATATTTCCATGTTCATAGAGAATGCGGTGTAGATATTTCCATGTTCATACAAATGGCGGTGTAGATATTTCCATGTTCATAGAGACGGCAGTGTAGATATTAACATGCTCATAGACATGGCAGTGTAGATATTTCCATGTTCATATGGATGGCGGTGTAGATATTTCCATGTTCATGTAGATAGCGGTGTAGATATTTCCATGTTCATCCAGATGCCAGTGTAGATATATCCACGTTCATACAGATGGCGGTGAAAATATGTCCATGTTCATACAGATGGCGGTGTAGATATTTCCATGTTCATACAAATAGCGGTGTAGATATTCCCATGTTCATAGAGATGGCTGTGTAGGTATTTCCTTGTTCATACAAATGACGGTGTAGATATTTCCATGTTGATAGAGATGGTGGTGTAGATGTTTCCATGTTTATACAGATAGAAGTGTAGTTATTTCCTTGTTTATAGAGATAGCAGTGTAGATATTTCCATTGATATACAGATAGCGGTGTAGATATTTGCATGTTCATACAGATAGCAGTGTAGATATTTCCATGTTCATACAGTTAGCGGTGTAAATATTTCCATGTTCATACTGATGGCGGTGTGGATATTTCCATGTTCATACAGATGGCGGTGAAGATATTTACATGTTCATACAGATAGCGGTGTAGATATTTCCATGTTCATACAGATAGCGGTGTAGATATTTCCATGTTCATGCAGATAGCGGTGTAGATATTTCCATGTACATACAGATGGTGGTGTAGATATTTACATGTTCATGCAGATGGCGGGGTAGATATTTCCATGTTCGTACGGATGGCAGTGTAGATATTTCCATGTTCATACAGGTGGTGGTGTAGATATTTCCATGTTTATAGAGATGGCGGTGTAGATATTTCCAAGTTTATACAGAGGGCGCTTTAGATATTTTCAAGTTTACACAAATAGCGGTGTAGTTATTTCCATGTTGATTCACATAGCGGGGTAGATATTTCCACATTTATAGAGATAGCGGTGTAGATATTTCCATGTTTATAGAGATAGCGATGTAGATATTTCCATGTTTATGCAGATAGCGGTATAGATATTTCCATGTTTATTCAGATGGTGGTGTAGATATTTCCATGTTTATAGAGATGGCGGACTAGATATTTCCATGTTTATAGAGATAGCAGTGTAGATATTTCCATGTTCATTCAGATAGCGTTGTAGAAATTTCTATGTTCATACAGATAGCAGTGTACTTATTTCCATGTTCATACAGATAGCGGTGTACATATTTCCATGTTCATGCAGATAGCGGTGTAGATATTTCCATGTTCATCCAGATGGCGGTGAAGATATTTCCATGCTCACAGAGATGGCGGTGAAGATATTTCCATGTTCATACAGATGGCGGTGTAGCTATTTCAATGTTCGCTCACATGGCGGTGTAGATATTTCCATGTTCATAGAGATCGCGGTGTAGATATTTCCATTTTCATACGGAGGGCGGTGTAGATATTTCCATGTTCCTACAGATGGCGGTGTAGATATTTCCATGTTTATAGAGATGGCGGTGTAGATGTTTTCATGTTTATACAGAGGTCGATTAAGATATTTCTATGTTTACGGAGATAGTGGTGTTATTTCCATGTTGATACACATGGTGGTGTAGAAATTTCCAAGTTTATAGAGATAGCGGTGTAGATTGTTCCAAGTTTACAGAGATAGCGGTGTAGATATTTCCGTGTTTATACAGATAGCGGTGTAGATATTTCCATGTTTATACAGATAGCGGTATAGATATTTACATGTGTATACAGATGGCGGTCTAGATATTTCTATGTATATAGAGATGGCCATCTAGATATTTCCATGTTGACAGAGATAGTGTTGTAGTTATTTCCTAGTTTATAGAGATAGCGGTGTAGATATCTCTATGTTTATACAGATAGCGGTGAAGCTATTTCCATGTTTTTACAGAGAGCGGTGTAGATATTTAAATGTTTATAGAGATGGTGATCTAGATATTTTCTTGTTTTACAGATTGCGGTGTAGATATTTCCATGTTTATAGAGATAGCGGTGTAGATATTTCCAGTTTTATAGAGATAGCTGTGTAGATATTTCCATGTTCATACAGATAGCAGTGTAGATATTTCCACGTTTATAGAGATGGCTTTGTAGATATTTCCATGTTCATACAGATGGCGTTGTAGATATTTCCATATTTATAGAGAGGGAGGTGTAGATATTTCCATGTTTATTCAGATGGCGGTGTAGATATTTCCACGTTTATACAGATAGCGGTGTAGATATTTCCATGTTTACACAGATAGCGGTGTGGATATCTCCATGTTTATACAGATAGCGGTTTAGGTATTTCCATGTATATACTGATGGCGGTGTAGACTTTTCCATGTTCCTACAGATGGCGGTGTAGATATTTCCGAGTTTATAGAGATGGCGGTGTAGATATTTCCAAGTTTACAGAGATGGCGGTGTAGATATTTCCATGTTTATAGAGAAAACTTTGTAGATATTTCCATGTATATGCAGATAGCTGTGTTGATATTTCCATGTTTATACAGATAGCGGTGTAGATATATCTATCTTAATACAGATGGCATTGTAGATATTTCCATGTTCCTACAGATGGCAGTGCAGTTATTTCCATGTTCATACAGATGCGGTGTAGATATTTCTATGTTCATACTGATGGCGGTGAAGATAATTCCATGTTCAAACAGATGGCAGTGTAGATACTTCCATGTTCATACAGATGGCGGTGTAGTTATTTGCATGTTCATAGAGATGGCGCTGTAGTTATTTCCATGTTTATTGAGATAGCGGTGTAGTTATTTCCATGTTTATAGAGATAGCGGTGTAGATATTTCTATGTATATACAGATAGCAGTGTGAATTTTTCCATGTTCATACAGATAGCGGTATAGATATTTTCATCTTTATAGAGATGGTGGTGTAGATATTTCCATGTTCATACAAATGATGGTGTAGTTATTTCCATGTTCACAGAGATGGCGTTGTAAATATTTCCATGTTTATACAGATAGCAGTGTAGTTATTTCCATGTTTATAGAGATAGCAGTCTAAATATTTCCATTGATATACAGACAGCTGTGAAGATATTTGCATGTTCATACAGGTAGCGGCATAGATATTTCCATGTTCATACAGATAGCAGTGTAGATATTTCCGTGTTCATACAGATAGCGGTGTAGATATTTCCATGTTCATACAGGTAGCGGTGTAGATATTTCCATGTCCATACAGATGGCGGTGTAGATATTTCTATGTTCATCCAGATGGCGGTGTAGATATTTCCATGTTCATGCAGATGGCGGTGAAGATATTTCCATGTTCCCACAGATGGCGGTGTAGATATTTCTATGTTCATACAAATGGCGGTGTAGATATTTCCATGTTCATAGAGATGACGGTGCAGTTATTTCCATGATCATACAGATAGCGGTGTAGATATTTCCACGTTTATAGAGATGGCGGAGTAGACATTTCCATGTTAATACGGATGGCGGTGTAGATATTTCCATGTTTATAGAGATGGAGTTGTAGATATTTCCATGTTCATACAGATGGCGGTGTAGGTATTTCCATGTTCATCCAGACGTCGATGTGGATATATCCATGTTCATACAGATGGGGGTGAAGGTATTTCCATGTTCACACAGATGGCAATGTAGATATTTCCATGTTCATAGAGATGGCGGTGTAGATATTTCCATGTTTATAGTGATGGCGGTGTAGATATTTCCATGTTTATACAGAGGGCGGTTTAGATATTTCCATGTTTGCACAGATAGCGGTGGAGATATTTCCACATTGATACACATAGCGGTGTAGATATTTCCAAGTTTATAGAGACAGCGGTGTAGATATTTCCATGTGTATAGAGACTGCGTTGTAGATATTTCCATGTTTATACAGATAGCGGTATAGATATTTCCGTGTTTATAAAGATGGCGGTGTAGATATTTCCATGTTTATAGAGATGGCGGTGTAGATATTTCCATGTTTATACAGAGGGCAGTTTAGATATTTCCATGTTTACAGAGATAGCGGTGTAGATATTTCCAAGTTGATACACATAGCGGTGTAGATATTTCCAAGTTTATAGAGATAGCGGTGTAGATATTTCCATGTTTATAGAGACAACGTTGTAGGTATTTCCATCTTTACACAGATAGCGGTATAGATATTTCCATGTTTATACAGATGGCGGTGTAGATATTTCCATGTTTATAGACTTGGCAGTGTAGATATTTCCATCTTCATACAAATGACACTGTAGATATTTCCATGTTTATAGAGATAGCGGTATAGTTATTTCCTTGTTTATAGAGAAAGCTGTGTAGATATTTCCATCTTCATACAGGTAGCGGTGTAGATATTTCCAAGTACATACAGATGGTGGTGTAGATATTTCCATGTTCATCCAGATGGCGGTGTAGATATTTCCATGTTCATGCAGATGGAGGTGAAGATATTTCCATGTTCCTACAGATGGCGGTGTAGATATTTCCATGTTCATACAAACGGCAGTGTAGATATTTCCATGTTCATAGAGATGGCGGTGTAGTTATTTCCATGTTCATACAGATAGCGGTGTAGACATTTCCACGTTTATAGAGATGGCGGTGTAGGTATTTCCATGTTCAGAGGGATGGCGGTGTAGATATTTCCATTTTTTTAGAGATGGAGTTGTAGATATTTCCATGTTTATACGGAAGGCAGTGTAGATACTTCCATGTTTATAGACATGGCGGTTTAGATATTTATATGTTTACACAGATAGCGGTGAAGATATTTCCATGTTGACACAGATAGCGGTGTGGATTTTCCATGTTCCTACAGATAGCGGTGTACATATTTCCATGTTCAAAGAGATAGCGGTGTAGATATTTAAATGTTCATACAGATAGCGCTGTAGATATTTCCATGTTCATCCTGATGGCGGTGAAGATATTTCCATGTTCATACAGATGGCGGTGAAGATATTTCCATGTTCATACAGATGGCGGTGTAGGTATTTCCATGTTCATACAGTTAACGGTGTAGATATTTCCATGTTCATACAGATGGCGGTGTAGATAATTCCATGTTCATACAGATGGCGGTGAAGATGTTTACACGTTCAAACCGATGGCGGTGTAGATATTTCCATGTTCATGGAGATGGCGGTGTAGATATTACCATGCTCATTGACATGGCAGTGTAGATATTTCCATGTTCATACAGATGGCGGTGTAGATATTTCCATGTTTATAGAGATGGCGGTGTAGATATTTCCATGTTTATGCAGAGTTCGGTTTAGATATTTCCATGTTTACATAGATAGCGTTGTAGATATTTCCATCTTGATACACAGAGCGGTGTAGATATTTCCAAGTTTATAGAGATAGCGGTGTAGATATTTCCATGTTTATAATGATAGCGTTGTAGATATTTCCATGTTTATACAGATAGCGGTATTGATATTTCCATGTTTATACAGATAGCGGTGTAGATATTTCCATCTTAATACAGATGGCGGTGTAGATATTTCCATGTTCCTACAGACGGCGCTGTAGATATTTCCATGTTCATACAGATGGCGGTGTAGATATTTCGGAGTTTATAGAGATAGCGGTGTAGTTATTTCCATGTATATAGAGAAAGCTGTGTAGATTCCATGTAAATGAAGATAGCTGTGTAGATATTTCCATGTTCATGCAGATAGCGGTGTAGATATTTCCATGTTCATCCAGATGCCGGTGTATATATATCCATGTTCGTAGAGATGGCAGAGTAGATATTTCCAAGTTTATAGAGATAGCGGTATAGATATTTCCATGTTTATGGAGATAGCGTTGTAGATATTTCCATGTTTATACAGATAGCGGTATAGATATTTCCATGTTTATACAGATGGCAGTGTAGATATTTCCATGTTTTCAGAGATAGTGTTGTAGTTATTTCCAAGTTTATAGAGATAGTGGTGTAGATATTTCCATGTTTATACAGATATTGGTGTAGATATTTCCATGTTTATACAGATGGCGGTGCAGATATTTCCATGTTTATGGAGATGGGGGTGTAGATATTTCCATGTTAATACAGATAGCGGTGTAGATATTTCCATGTTTATAGAGATGGCGGTGTAGTAATTTCCATGTTTATACAGATACAGTGAAGATAATTCCATGTTTATAGAGATAGCGGTGTAGACATTTCCAATTTTATACAGATAGCAGTGTTGAAATTTCCATGTTCATACAGATAGCGGTGTTGATAGCTCCACGTTTATAGAGATGGCGGTGTAGATATTTCCATGTTCCTACAGATGGCGGTGTAAATATTTCCATTTTTATAGAGATGGCGGTGTTGATATTTCCATGTTTATACAGAAGGCCGTGTAGATATTTCCATGTTTACACAGATAGTGGTGTAGACCTTTCCATGTTTACACAGATAGCATTGTAGATATTTACATGTTTATAGAGATGGCAGTGTAGATATTTCCATGTTTATACAGATAGCGGTGAAGATATTTCCATGTTTACACACATAGCGGTGTGGGTATTTCCATGATTATACTGATAGCGGTGCAGATATTTCCATGTTTATACAGATAGCGGTGCAGATATTTCCATGTTTATAAAGATAGCATTGTAGATATTTCCATGTTCATACAGATACCGGTGTAGATATTTCCATGTTCATACAGATAGCGGTGTAGATATTTCCATGTTCATTCAGATGGCAGCGTAGATATTTCCATGTTCATACAGATGGCGGTGAAGATATTTACATGTTCAAACAGATGGCAGTGTAGATATTTCCATGTTCATAGAGACGGCAGTGTAGATATTAACATGCTCATAGACATGGCAGTGTAGATATTTCCATGTTCATACGGATGGCGGTGTAGATATTTCCATGTTCATGTAGATAGCGGTGTAGATATTTCCATGTTCATACAGATGGCGGGGTAGATATTTCGAAGTTTATAGAGATAGCGGTGTAGTTATTTCCATGTATATAGAGAAAGCTCTGTAGATGTTTCCATGTAAATGCAGATAGCTGTGTAGATATTTCCATGTTCATGCAGATAGCGGTGTAGATATTTCCATGTTCATCCAGATGCCGGTGTATATATATCCATGTTCATAGAGATGGCAGTGTAGATATTTCCAAGTTTATAGAGATAGCGGTATAGATATTTCCATGTTTATGGAGATAGCGTTGTAGATATTTCCATGTTTATACAGATAGTGGTATAGATATTTCCATGTTTATACAGATGGCAGTGTAGATATTTCCATGTTTACAGAGATAGTGTTGTAGTTATTTCCAAGTTTATAGAGATAGTGGTGTAGATATTTCCATGTTTATACAGATATTGGTGTAGATATTTCCATGTTTATACAGATGGCGGTGCAGATATTTCCATGTTTATAGAGATGGGGGTGTAGATATTTCCATGTTACTACAGATAGCGGTGTAGATATTTCCATGTTTATACAGATGGCGGTGTAGTAATTTCCATGTTTATACAGATACAGTGAAGATAATTCCATGTTTACATAGATAGCGGTTTAGAGATTTCCAATTTTATACAGATAGCAGTGTTGAAATTTCCATGTTCATACAGATAGCGGTGTAGATAGCTTCACGTTTATAGAGATGGCGGTGTAGATATTTCCATGTTCATACAGATAGCGGTGTAGATATTTCCATGTTTATACAGATGGCGGTGTAGATATTTCCATGTTCATAGAGATGGCGCTGTAGATATTTCCATGTTCATAGAGATGGCGGTGTAGATATTTCCATGTTCATACAGATAGCGGTGTAGATATTTCCATGTTTATACAGATGGCGGTGTAGATATTTCCATGTTCATAGAGATGGCGCTGTAGATATTTCCATGTTTATAGAGATGGCGGTGTAGATATTTCCATGTTTATAGAGGTGGCGCTGTAGATATTTCCATGTTCATAGAGATGGCGGTGTAGATATTTCCATGTTTATACAGATAGCAGTGTAGATATTTCCATGTTTATAGGGATAGCAGCGTAGATATTTTCATTGATATACAGATAGCTGTGTAGATATTTCCATGTTCATACAGTTAGCGGTGTAGATATTTCTAAGTTCATACAGATGGCGGTGTAGATATTTCCATGTTCATAGAGATGGCGGTGTAGATATTTCCATGTTCATACAAATGGCGGTGTAGATATTTCCATGTTCATAGAGACGGCAGTGTAGATATTAACATGCTCATAGACATGGCAGTGTAGATATTTCCATGTTCATACGGATGGCGGTGTAGATATTTCCATGTTCATGTAGATAGTGGTGTAGATATTTCCATGTTCATCCAGATGCCAGTGTAGATATATCCACGTTCATACAGATGGCGGTGAAAATATGTCCATGTTCATACAGATGGCGGTGTAGATATTTCCATGTTCATACAAATAGCGGTGTAGATATTCCCATGTTCATAGAGATGGCTGTGTAGGTATTTCCTTGTTCATACAAATGACGGTGTAGATATTTCCATGTTGATAGAGATGGTGGTGTAGATGTTTCCATGTTTATACAGATAGAAGTGTAGTTATTTCCTTGTTTATAGAGATAGCAGTGTAGATATTTCCATTGATATACAGATAGCGGTGTAGATATTTGCATGTTCATACAGATAGCGGTGTAGATATTTCCATGTTCATACAGTTAGCGGTGTAAATATTTCCATGTTCATACTGATGGCGGTGTGGATATTTCCATGTTCATACAGATGGCGGTGAAGATATTTACATGTTCATACAGATAGCGGTGTGGATATTTCCATGTTCATACAGATAGCGGTGTAGATATTTCCATGTTCATGCAGATAGCGGTGTAGATATTTCCATGTACATACAGATGGTGGTGTAGATATTTACATGTTCATGCAGATGGCGGGGTAGATATTTCCATGTTCGTACGGATGGCAGTGTAGATATTTCCATGTTCATACAGGTGGTGGTGTAGATATTTCCATGTTTATAGAGATGGCGGTGTAGATATTTCCAAGTTTATACAGAGGGCGCTTTAGATATTTTCAAGTTTACACAAATAGCGGTGTAGATATTTCCATGTTGATTCACATAGCGGGGTAGATATTTCCACGTTTATAGAGATAGCGGTGTAGATATTTCCATGTTTATAGAGATAGCGATGTAGATATTTCCATGTTTATGCAGATAGCTGTATAGATATTTCCATGTTTATTCCGATGGTGGTGTAGATATTTCCATGTTTATAGAGATGGCGGACTAGATATTTCCATGTTTATAGAGATAGCAGTGTAGATATTTCCATGTTCATTCAGATAGCGTTGTAGAAATTTCTATGTTCATACAGATAGCAGTGTACTTATTTCCATGTTCATACAGATAGCGGTGTACATATTTCCATGTTCATGCAGATAGCGGTGTAGATATTTCCATGTTCATCCAGATGGCGGTGAAGATATTTCCATGCTCACAGAGATGGCGGTGAAGATATTTCCATGTTCATACAGATGGCGGTGTAGCTATTTCAATGTTCGCTCACATGGCGGTGTAGATATTTCCATGTTCATAGAGATCGCGGTGTAGATATTTCCATTTTCATACGGAGGGCGGTGTAGATATTTCCATGTTCCTACAGATGGCGGTGTAGATATTTCCATGTTTATAGAGATGGCGGTGTAGATGTTTTCATGTTTATACAGAGGGCGATTAAGATATTTCTATGTTTACGGAGATAGTGGTGTTATTTCCATGTTGATACACATGGTGGTGTAGAAATTTCCAAGTTTATAGAGATAGCGGTGTAGATTGTTCCAAGTTTACAGAGATAGCGGTGTAGATATTTCCGTGTTTATACAGATAGCGGTGTAGATATTTCCATGTTTATACAGATAGCGGTATAGATATTTACATGTGTATACAGATGGCGGTCTAGATATTTCTATGTATATAGAGATGGCC
Organism: Gorilla gorilla gorilla; assembly: GCF_029281585.2. Taxonomy (NCBI): domain Eukaryota; kingdom Metazoa; phylum Chordata; class Mammalia; order Primates; family Hominidae; genus Gorilla; species Gorilla gorilla. Next base: position 59,917 of record NC_073239.2, on the reverse strand, counting down.
ATCTAGATATTTCCATGTTGACAGAGATAGTGTTGTAGTTATTTCCTAGTTTATAGAGATAGCGGTGTAGATATCTCTATGTTTATACAGATAGCGGTGAAGATATTTCCATGTTTTTACAGAGAGCGGTGTAGATATTTAAATGTTTATAGAGATGGTGATCTAGATATTTTCTTGTTTTACAGATTGCGGTGTAGATATTTCCATGTTTATAGAGATAGCGGTGTAGATATTTCCAGTTTTATAGAGATAGCTGTGTAGATATTTCCATGTTCATACAGATAGCAGTGTAGATATTTCCACGTTTATAGAGATGGCTTTGTAGATATTTCCATGTTCATACAGATGGCGTTGTAGATATTTCCATATTTATAGAGAGGGAGGTGTAGATATTTCCATGTTTATTCAGATGGCGGTGTAGATATTTCCACGTTTATACAGATAGCGGTGTAGATATTTCCATGTTTACACAGATAGCGGTGTGGATATCTCCATGTTTATACAGATAGCGGTTTAGGTATTTCCATGTATATACTGATGGCGGTGTAGACTTTTCCATGTTCCTACAGATGGCGGTGTAGATATTTCCGAGTTTATAGAGATGGCGGTGTAGATATTTCCAAGTTTACAGAGATGGCGGTGTAGATATTTCCATGTTTATAGAGAAAACTTTGTAGATATTTCCATGTATATGCAGATAGCTGTGTTGATATTTCCATGTTTATACAGATAGCGGTGTAGATATATCTATCTTAATACAGATGGCATTGTAGATATTTCCATGTTCCTACAGATGGCAGTGCAGTTATTTCCATGTTCATACAGATGCGGTGTAGATATTTCTATGTTCATACTGATGGCGGTGAAGATAATTCCATGTTCAAACAGATGGCAGTGTAGATACTTCCATGTTCATACAGATGGCGGTGTAGTTATTTGCATGTTCATAGAGATGGCGCTGTAGTTATTCCCATGTTTATTGAGATAGCGGTGTAGTTATTTCCATGTTTATAGAGATAGCGGTGTAGATATTTCTATGTATATACAGATAGCAGTGTGAATTTTTCCATGTTCATACAGATAGCGGTATAGATATTTTCATCTTTATAGAGATGGTGGTGTAGATATTTCCATGTTCATACAAATGATGGTGTAGTTATTTCCATGTTCACAGAGATGGCGTTGTAAATATTTCCATGTTTATACAGATAGCAGTGTAATTATTTCCATGTTTATAGAGATAGCATTCTAGATATTTCCATTGATATACAGACAGCTGTGAAGATATTTGAATGTTCATACAGGTAGCGGCATAGATATTTCCATGTTCATACAGATAGCAGTGTAGATATTTCCGTGTTCATACAGATAGCGGTGTAGATATTTCCATGTTCATACAGGTAGCGGTGTAGATATTTCCATGTTCGTACAGATGGCTGTGTAGATATTTCCATGTTCATAGAGATGGCGGTGCAGTTATTTCCATGATCTTACAGATAGCGGTTTAGATATTTCCACGTTTATTGAGATGGCGGAGTAGACATTTCCATGTTAATACGGATGGCGGTGTAGATATTTCCATGTTTATAGAGATGGATTTGTAGATATTTCCATGTTCATACAGATGGCGGTGTAGGTATTTTCATGTTCATCCAGATGTCGATGTAGATATATCCATGTTCATACAGATGGGGGTCAAGGTATATCCATGTTCATACAGATGGCAATGTAGATATTTCCATGTTCATACAGATGGGGGTGTAGATATTTCTATGTTCATCCAGATGGCGGTGTAGATATTTCCATGTTCATGCAGATGGCGGTGAAGATATTTCCATGTTCCCACAGATGGCGGTGTAGATATTTCTATGTTCATACAAATGGCGGTGTAGATATTTCCATGTTCATAGAGATGGCGGAGCAGTTATTTCCATGATCATACAGATAGCGGTGTAGATATTTCCACATTTATAGAGATGGCGGAGTAGACATTTCCATGTTAATACGGATGGCGGTGTAGATATTTCCATGTTTATAGAGATGGAGTTGTAGATATTTCCATGTTTATACAGATGGCGGTGTAGGTATTTCCATGTTCATCCAGATGTCGATGTAGATATATCCATGTTCATACAGATGGGGGTGAAGGTATTTCCATGTTCATACAGATGGCAATGTAGATATTTCCATGTTCATAGAGATGGCGGTGTACCTATTTCCATATTCATTGAGAAGGCGGTGTAGATATTTCCATGTTTATACAGATGGCGGTGTAGATATTTCCATGTTTATAGTGATGGCGGTGTAGATATTTCCATGTTTATACAGAGGGCGGTTTAGATATTTCCATGTTTGCACAGATAGCGGTGGAGATATTTCCACATTGATACACATAGCGGTGTAGATATTTCCAAGTTTATAGAGACAGCGGTGTAGATATTTCCATGTGTATAGAGACTGCGTTGTAGATATTTCCATGTTTATACAGATAGCGGTATAGATATTTCCATGTTTATACAGATGGCGGTGTAGATATTTCCATGTTTATAGAGATGGCGGTGTAGATATTTCCATGTTTATACAGAGGGCAGTTTAGATATTTCCATGTTTACAGAGATAGCGGTGTAGATATTTCCAAGTTGATTCACATAGCCGTGTAGATATTTCCAAGTTTTAGAGATAGCGGTGTAGATATTTCCATGTTTATAGAGACAACGTTGTAGGTATTTCCATCTTTACAAAGATAGTGGTATAGATATTTCCATGTTTATATAGATGGCGGTGTAGATATTTCCATGTTTATAGACTTGGCAGTGTAGATAATTCCATCTTCATACAAATGGCAGTGTAGATATTTCCATGTTTATAGAGATAGCGGTATAGTTATTTCCTTGTTTATAGAGAAAGCTGTGTAGATATATCCATCTTCATACAGGTAGCGGTGTAGATATTTCCAAGTACATACAGATGGTGGTGTAGATATTTCCATGTTCATCCAGATGGCGGTGTAGATATTTCCATGTTCATGCAGATGGAGGTGAAGATATTTCCATGTTCCTACAGATGGCGGTGTAGATATTTCCATGTTCATACAAACGGCAGTGTAGATATTTCCATGTTCATAGAGATGGCGGTGTAGTTATTTCCATGTTCATACAGATAGCGGTGTAGACATTTCCACGTTTATAGAGATGGCGGTGTAGGTATTTCCATGTTCAGAGGGATGGCGGTGTAGATATTTCCATTTTTTTAGAGATGGAGTTGTAGATATTTCCATGTTTATACGGAACGCTGTGTAGATACTTCCATGTTTATAGACATGGCGATGTAGATATTTATATGTTTACACAGATAGCGGTGAAGATATTTCCATGTTGACACAGATAGCGGTGTGGATTTTCCATGTTCCTACAGATAGCGGTGTACATGTTTCCATGTTCATAGAGATAGCGGTGTAGATATTTAAATGTTCATACATATAGCGCTGTAGATATTTCCATGTTCATCCTGATGGCGGTGAAGATATTTCCATGTTCATACAGATGGCGGTGAAGTTATTTCCATGTTCATACAGATGGCAGTGTAGGTATTTCCATGTTCATACAGTTAACGGTGTAGATATTTCCATGTTCATACAGATGGCGGTGTAGATAATTCCATGTTCATACAGATGGCGGTGAAGTTGTTTACACGTTCAAACCGATGGCGGTGTAGATATTTCCATGTTCATGGAGATGGCGGTGTAGATATTACCATGCTCATTGACATGGCAGTGTAGATATTTCCATGTTCATACAGATGGCGGTGTAGATATTTCCATGTTTATAGAGATGGCGGTGTAGATATTTCCATGTTTATGCAGAGTTCGGTTTAGATATTTCCATGTTTACTTAGATAGCGTTGTAGATATTTCCATCTTGATACACAGAGCGGTGTAGATATTTCCAAGTTTATAGAGATAGCGGTGTAGATATTTCCATGTTTGTAATGATAGCGTTGTAGATATTTCCATGTTTATACAGATAGCGGTATTGATATTTCCATGTTTATACAGATAGCGGTGTAGATATTTCCATCTTAATACAGATGGCGGTGTAGATATTTCCATGTTCCTACAGACGGCGCTGTAGATATTTCCATGTTCATACAGATGGCGGTGTAGATATTTCGAAGTTTATAGAGATAGCGGTGTAGTTATTTCCATGTATATAGAGAAAGCTCTGTAGATGTTTCCATGTAAATGCAGATAGCTGTGTAGATATTTCCATGTTCATGCAGATAGCGGTGTAGATATTTCCATGTTCATCCAGATGCCGGTGTATATATATCCATGTTCATAGAGATGGCAGTGTAGATATTTCCAAGTTTATAGAGATAGCGGTATAGATATTTCCATGTTTATGGAGATAGCGTTGTAGATATTTCCATGTTTATACAGATAGTGGTATAGATATTTCCATGTTTATACAGATGGCAGTGTAGATATTTCCATGTTTACAGAGATAGTGTTGTAGTTATTTCCAAGTTTATAGAGATAGTGGTGTAGATATTTCCATGTTTATACAGATATTGGTGTAGATATTTCCATGTTTATACAGATGGCGGTGCAGATATTTCCATGTTTATAGAGATGGGGGTGTAGATATTTCCATGTTACTACAGATAGCGGTGTAGATATTTCCATGTTTATACAGATGGCGGTGTAGTAATTTCCATGTTTATACAGATACAGTGAAGATAATTCCATGTTTACATAGATAGCGGTTTAGATATTTCCAATTTTATACAGATAGCAGTGTTGAAATTTCCATGTTCATACAGATAGCGGTGTAGATAGCTTCACGTTTATAGAGATGGCGGTGTAGATATTTCCATGTTTATACAGATGGCGGTGTAGATATTTCCATGTTCATAGAGATGGCGCTGTAGATATTTCCATGTTCATAGAGATGGCGGTGTAGATATTTCCATGTTCATACAGATAGCGGTGTAGATATTTCCATGTTTATACAGATGGCGGTGTAGATATTTCCATGTTCATAGAGATGGCGCTGTAGATATTTCCATGTTTATAGAGATGGCGGTGTAGATATTTCCATGTTTATAGAGGTGGCGCTGTAGATATTTCCATGTTCATAGAGATGGCGGTGTAGATATTTCCATGTTTATACAGATAGCAGTGTAGATATTTCCATGTTTATAGGGATAGCAGCGTAGATATTTTCATTGATATACAGATAGCTGTGTAGATATTTCCATGTTCATACAGTTAGCGGTGTAGATATTTCTAAGTTCATACAGATGGCGGTGTAGATATTTCCATGTTCATAGAGATGGCGGTGTAGATATTTCCATGTTCATACAAATGGCGGTGTAGATATTTCCATGTTCATAGAGACGGCAGTGTAGATATTAACATGCTCATAGACATGGCAGTGTAGATATTTCCATGTTCATACGGATGGCGGTGTAGATATTTCCATGTTCATGTAGATAGCGGTGTAGATATTTCCATGTTCATCCAGATGCCAGTGTAGATATATCCACGTTCATACAGATGGCGGTGAAAATATGTCCATGTTCATACAGATGGCGGTGTAGATATTTCCATGTTCATACAAATAGCGGTGTAGATATTCCCATGTTCATAGAGATGGCTGTGTAGGTATTTCCTTGTTCATACAAATGACGGTGTAGATATTTCCATGTTGATAGAGATGGTGGTGTAGATGTTTCCATGTTTATACAGATAGAAGTGTAGTTATTTCCTTGTTTATAGAGATAGCAGTGTAGATATTTCCATTGATATACAGATAGCGTTGTAGATATTTGCATGTTCATAGAGATAGCGGTGTAGATATTTCCATGTTCATACAGTTAGCGGTGTAAATATTTCCATGTTCATACTGATGGCGGTGTGGATATTTCCATGTTCATACAGATGGCGGTGAAGATATTTCCATGTTCATACAGATAGCGGTGTAGATATTTCCATGTTCATGCAGATAGCGGTGTAGATATTTCCATGTACATACAGATGGTGGTGTAGATATTTACATGTTCATGCAGATGGCGGGGTAGATATTTCCATGTTCGTACGGATGGCAGTGTTGATATTTCCATGTTCATACAGGTGGTGGTGTAGATATTTCCATGTTTATAGAGATGGCGGTGTAGATATTTCCAAGTTTATACAGAGGGCGCTTTAGATATTTTCAAGTTTACACAAATAGCGGTGTAGATATTTCCATGTTGATTCACATAGCGGGGTAGATATTTCCACGTTTATAGAGATAGCGGTGTAGATATTTCCATGTTTATAGAGATAGCGATGTAGATATTTCCATGTTTATGCAGATAGCGGTATAGATATTTCCATGTTTATTCCGATGGTGGTGTAGATATTTCCATGTTTATAGAGATGGCGGACTAGATATTTCCATGTTTATAGAGATAGCAGTGTAGATATTTCCATGTTCATTCAGATAGCGTTGTAGAAATTTCTATGTTCATACAGATAGCAGTGTACTTATTTCCATGTTCATACAGATAGCGGTGTACATATTTCCATGTTCATGCAGATAGCGGTGTAGATATTTCCATGTTCATCCAGATGGCGGTGAAGATATTTCCATGCTCACAGAGATGGCGGTGAAGATATTTCCATGTTCATACAGATGGCGGTGTAGCTATTTCAATGTTCGCTCCCATGGCGGTGTAGATATTTCCATGTTCATAGAGATCGCGGTGTAGATATTTCCATTTTCATACGGAGGGCGGTGTAGATATTTCCATGTTCCTACAGATGGCGGTGTAGATATTTCCATGTTTATAGAGATGGCGGTGTAGATGTTTTCATGTTTATACAGAGGGCGATTAAGATATTTCTATGTTTACGGAGATAGTGGTGTTATTTCCATGTTGATACACATGGTGGTGTAGAAATTTCCAAGTTTATAGAGATAGCGGTGTAGATTGTTCCAAGTTTACAGAGATAGCGGTGTAGATATTTCCGTGTTTATACAGATAGCGGTGTAGATATTTCCATGTTTATACAGATAGCGGTATAGATATTTACATGTGTATACAGATGGCGGTCTAGATATTTCTATGTATATAGAGATGGCCATCTAGATATTTCCATGTTGACAGAGATAGTGTTGTAGTTATTTCCTAGTTTATAGAGATAGCGGTGTAGATATCTCTATGTTTATACAGATAGCGGTCAAGATATTTCCATGTTTTTACAGAGAGCGGTGTAGATATTTAAATGTTTATAGAGATGGTGATCTAGATATTTTCTTGTTTTACAGATTGCGGTGTAGATATTTCCATGTTTATAGAGATAGCGGTGTAGATATTTCCAGTTTTATAGAGATAGCTGTGTAGATATTTCCATGTTCATACAGATAGCAGTGTAGATATTTCCACGTTTATAGAGATGGCTTTGTAGATATTTCCATGTTCATACAGATGGCGTTGTAGATATTTCCATATTTATAGAGAGGGAGGTGTAGATATTTCCATGTTTATTCAGATGGCGGTGTAGATATTTCCACGTTTATACAGATAGCGGTGTAGATATTTCCATGTTTACACAGATAGCGGTGTGGATATCTCCATGTTTATACAGATAGCGGTTTAGGTATTTCCATGTATATACTGATGGCGGTGTAGACTTTTCCATGTTCCTACAGATGGCGGTGTAGATATTTCCGAGTTTATAGAGATGGCGGTGTAGATATTTCCAAGTTTACAGAGATGGCGGTGTAGATATTTCCATGTTTATAGAGAAAACTTTGTAGATATTTCCATGTATATGCAGATAGCTGTGTTGATATTTCCATGTTTATACAGATAGCGGTGTAGATATATCTATCTTAATACAGATGGCATTGTAGATATTTCCATGTTCCTACAGATGGCAGTGCAGTTATTTCCATGTTCATACAGATGCGGTGTAGATATTTCTATGTTCATACTGATGGCGGTGAAGATAATTCCATGTTCAAACAGATGGCAGTGTAGATACTTCCATGTTCATACAGATGGCGGTGTAGTTATTTGCATGTTCATAGAGATGGCGCTGTAGTTATTTCCATGTTTATTGAGATAGCGGTGTAGTTATTTCCATGTTTATAGAGATAGCGGTGTAGATATTTCTATGTATATACAGATAGCAGTGTGAATTTTTCCATGTTCATACAGATAGCGGTATAGATATTTTCATCTTTATAGAGATGGTGGTGTAGATATTTCCATGTTCATACAAATGATGGTGTAGTTATTTCCATGTTCACAGAGATGGCGTTGTAAATATTTCCATGTTTATACAGATAGCAGTGTAGTTATTTCCATGTTTATAGAGATAGCAGTCTAAATATTTCCATTGATATACAGACAGCTGTGAAGATATTTGCATGTTCATACAGGTAGCGGCATAGATATTTCCATGTTCATACAGATAGCAGTGTAGATATTTCCGTGTTCATACAGATAGCGGTGTAGATATTTCCATGTTCATACAGGTAGCGGTGTAGATATTTCCATGTCCATACAGATGGCGGTGTAGATATTTCTATGTTCATCCAGATGGCGGTGTAGATATTTCCATGTTCATGCAGATGGCGGTGAAGATATTTCCATGTTCCCACAGATGGCGGTGTAGATATTTCTATGTTCATACAAATGGCGGTGTAGATATTTCCATGTTCATAGAGATGGCGGTGCAGTTATTTCCATGATCATACAGATAGCGGTGTAGATATTTCCACGTTTATAGAGATGGCGGAGTAGACATTTCCATGTTAATACGGATGGCGGTGTAGATATTTCCATGTTTATAGAGATGGAGTTGTAGATATTTCCATGTTCATACAGATGGCGGTGTAGGTATTTCCATGTTCATCCAGACGTCGATGTGGATATATCCATGTTCATACAGATGGGGGTGAAGGTATTTCCATGTTCACACAGATGGCAATGTAGATATTTCCATGTTCATAGAGATGGCGGTGTAGATATTTCCATGTTTATAGTGATGGCGGTGTAGATATTTCCATGTTTATACAGAGGGCGGTTTAGATATTTCCATGTTTGCACAGATAGCGGTGGAGATATTTCCACATTGATACACATAGCGGTGTAGATATTTCCAAGTTTATAGAGACAGCGGTGTAGATATTTCCATGTGTATAGAGACTGCGTTGTAGATATTTCCATGTTTATACAGATAGCGGTATAGATATTTCCGTGTTTATAAAGATGGCGGTGTAGATATTTCCATGTTTATAGAGATGGCGGTGTAGATATTTCCATGTTTATACAGAGGGCAGTTTAGATATTTCCATGTTTACAGAGATAGCGGTGTAGATATTTCCAAGTTGATACACATAGCGGTGTAGATATTTCCAAGTTTATAGAGATAGCGGTGTAGATATTTCCATGTTTATAGAGACAACGTTGTAGGTATTTCCATCTTTACACAGATAGCGGTATAGATATTTCCATGTTTATACAGATGGCGGTGTAGATATTTCCATGTTTATAGACTTGGCAGTGTAGATATTTCCATCTTCATACAAATGACACTGTAGATATTTCCATGTTTATAGAGATAGCGGTATAGTTATTTCCTTGTTTATAGAGAAAGCTGTGTAGATATTTCCATCTTCATACAGGTAGCGGTGTAGATATTTCCAAGTACATACAGATGGTGGTGTAGATATTTCCATGTTCATCCAGATGGCGGTGTAGATATTTCCATGTTCATGCAGATGGAGGTGAAGATATTTCCATGTTCCTACAGATGGCGGTGTAGATATTTCCATGTTCATACAAACGGCAGTGTAGATATTTCCATGTTCATAGAGATGGCGGTGTAGTTATTTCCATGTTCATACAGATAGCGGTGTAGACATTTCCACGTTTATAGAGATGGCGGTGTAGGTATTTCCATGTTCAGAGGGATGGCGGTGTAGATATTTCCATTTTTTTAGAGATGGAGTTGTAGATATTTCCATGTTTATACGGAAGGCAGTGTAGATACTTCCATGTTTATAGACATGGCGGTTTAGATATTTATATGTTTACACAGATAGCGGTGAAGATATTTCCATGTTGACACAGATAGCGGTGTGGATTTTCCATGTTCCTACAGATAGCGGTGTACATGTTTCCATGTTCATAGAGATAGCGGTGTAGATATTTAAATGTTCATACATATAGCGCTGTAGATATTTCCATGTTCATCCTGATGGCGGTGAAGATATTTCCATGTTCATACAGATGGCGGTGAAGTTATTTCCATGTTCATACAGATGGCAGTGTAGGTATTTCCATGTTCATACAGTTAACGGTGTAGATATTTCCATGTTCATACAGATGGCGGTGTAGATAATTCCATGTTCATACAGATGGCGGTGAAGTTGTTTACACGTTCAAACCGATGGCGGTGTAGATATTTCCATGTTCATGGAGATGGTGGTATAGATATTACCATGCTCATTGACATGGCAGTGTAGATATTTCCATGTTCATACAGATGGCGGTGTAGATATTTCCATGTTTATAGAGATGGCGGTGTAGATATTTCCATGTTTATGCAGAGTTCGGTTTAGATATTTCCATGTTTACTTAGATAGCGTTGTAGATATTTCCATCTTGATACACAGAGCGGTGTAGATATTTCCAAGTTTATAGAGATAGCGGTGTAGATATTTCCATGTTTGTAATGATAGCGTTGTAGATATTTCCATGTTTATACAGATAGCGGTATTGATATTTCCATGTTTATACAGATAGCGGTGTAGATATTTCCATCTTAATACAGATGGCGGTGTAGATATTTCCATGTTCCTACAGACGGCGCTGTAGATATTTCCATGTTCATACAGATGGCGGTGTAGATATTTCGAAGTTTATAGAGATAGCGGTGTAGTTATTTCCATGTATATAGAGAAAGCTCTGTAGATGTTTCCATGTAAATGCAGATAGCTGTGTAGATATTTCCATGTTCATGCAGATAGCGGTGTAGATATTTCCATGTTCATCCAGATGCCGGTGTATATATATCCATGTTCATAGAGATGGCAGTGTAGATATTTCCAAGTTTATAGAGATAGCGGTATAGATATTTCCATGTTTATGGAGATAGCGTTGTAGATATTTCCATGTTTATACAGATAGTGGTATAGATATTTCCATGTTTATACAGATGGCAGTGTAGATATTTCCATGTTTACAGAGATAGTGTTGTAGTTATTTCCAAGTTTATAGAGATAGTGGTGTAGATATTTCCATGTTTATACAGATATTGGTGTAGATATTTCCATGTTTATACAGATGGCGGTGCAGATATTTCCATGTTTATAGAGATGGGGGTGTAGATATTTCCATGTTACTACAGATAGCGGTGTAGATATTTCCATGTTTATACAGATGGCGGTGTAGTAATTTCCATGTTTATACAGATACAGTGAAGATAATTCCATGTTTACATAGATAGCGGTTTAGAGATTTCCAATTTTATACAGATAGCAGTGTTGAAATTTCCATGTTCATACAGATAGCGGTGTAGATAGCTTCAAGTTTATAGAGATGGCGGTGTAGATATTTCCATGTTCATACAGATAGCGGTGTAGATATTTCCATGTTTATACAGATGGCGGTGTAGATATTTCCATGTTCATAGAGATGGCGCTGTAGATATTTCCATGTTCATAGAGATGGCGGTGTAGATATTTCCATGTTCATACAGATAGCGGTGTAGATATTTCCATGTTTATACAGATGGCGGTGTAGATATTTCCATGTTCATAGAGATGGCGCTGTAGATATTTCCATGTTTATAGAGATGGCGGTGTAGATATTTCCATGTTTATAGAGGTGGCGCTGTAGATATTTCCATGTTCATAGAGATGGCGGTGTAGATATTTCCATGTTTATACAGATAGCAGTGTAGATATTTCCATGTTTATAGGGATAGCAGCGTAGATATTTTCATTGATATACAGATAGCTGTGTAGATATTTCCATGTTCATACAGTTAGCGGTGTAGATATTTCTAAGTTCATACAGATGGCGGTGTAGATATTTCCATGTTCATAGAGATGGCGGTGTAGATATTTCCATGTTCATACAAATGGCGGTGTAGATATTTCCATGTTCATAGAGACGGCAGTGTAGATATTAACATGCTCATAGACATGGCAGTGTAGATATTTCCATGTTCATACGGATGGCGGTGTAGATATTTCCATGTTCATGTAGATAGCGGTGTAGATATTTCCATGTTCATCCAGATGCCAGTGTAGATATATCCACGTTCATACAGATGGCGGTGAAAATATGTCCATGTTCATACAGATGGCGGTGTAGATATTTCCATGTTCATACAAATAGCGGTGTAGATATTCCCATGTTCATAGAGATGGCTGTGTAGGTATTTCCTTGTTCATACAAATGACGGTGTAGATATTTCCATGTTGATAGAGATGGTGGTGTAGATGTTTCCATGTTTATACAGATAGAAGTGTAGTTATTTCCTTGTTTATAGAGATAGCAGTGTAGATATTTCCATTGCTATACAGATAGCGGTGTAGATATTTGCATGTTCATACAGATAGCGGTGTAGATATTTCCATGTTCATACAGTTAGCGGTGTAAATATTTCCATGTTCATACTGATGGCGGTGTGGATATTTCCATGTTCATACAGATGGCGGTGAAGATATTTACATGTTCATACAGATAGCGGTGTAGATATTTCCATGTTCATACAGATAGCGGTGTAGATATTTCCATGTTCATGCAGATAGCGGTGTAGATATTTCCATGTACATACAGATGGTGGTGTAGATATTTACATGTTCATGCAGATGGCGGGGTAGATATTTCCATGTTCGTACGGATGGCAGTGTAGATATTTCCATGTTCATACAGGTGGTGGTGTAGATATTTCCATGTTTATAGAGATGGCGGTGTAGATATTTCCAAGTTTATACAGAGGGCGCTTTAGATATTTTCAAGTTTACACAAATAGCGGTGTAGATATTTCCATGTTGATTCACATAGCGGGGTAGATATTTCCACGTTTATAGAGATAGCGGTGTAGATATTTCCATGTTTATAGAGATAGCGATGTAGATATTTCCATGTTTATGCAGATAGCGGTATAGATATTTCCATGTTTATTCCGATGGTGGTGCAGATATTTCCATGTTTATAGAGATGGCGGACTAGATATTTCCATGTTTATAGAGATAGCAGTGTAGATATTTCCATGTTCATTCAGATAGCGTTGTAGAAATTTCTATGTTCATACAGATAGCAGTGTACTTATTTCCATGTTCATACAGATAGCGGTGTACATATTTCCATGTTCATGCAGATAGCGGTGTAGATATTTCCATGTTCATCCAGATGGCGGTGAAGATATTTCCATGCTCACAGAGATGGCGGTGAAGATATTTCCATGTTCATACAGATGGCGGTGTAGCTATTTCAATGTTCGCTCCCATGGCGGTGTAGATATTTCCATGTTCATAGAGATCGCGGTGTAGATATTTCCATTTTCATACGGAGGGCGGTGTAGATATTTCCATGTTCCTACAGATGGCGGTGTAGATATTTCCATGTTTATAGAGATGGCGGTGTAGATGTTTTCATGTTTATACAGAGGGCGATTAAGATATTTCTATGTTTACGGAGATAGTGGTGTTATTTCCATGTTGATACACATGGTGGTGTAGAAATTTCCAAGTTTATAGAGATAGCGGTGTAGATTGTTCCAAGTTTACAGAGATAGCGGTGTAGATATTTCCGTGTTTATACAGATAGCGGTGTAGATATTTCCATGTTTATACAGATAGCGGTATAGATATTTACATGTGTATACAGATGGCGGTCTAGATATTTCTATGTATATGGAGATGGCCATCTAGATATTTCCATGTTGACAGAGATAGTGTTGTAGTTATTTCCTAGTTTATAGAGATAGCGGTGTAGATATCTCTATGTTTATACAGATAGCGGTCAAGATATTTCCATGTTTTTACAGAGAGCGGTGTAGATATTTAAATGTTTATAGAGATGGTGATCTAGATATTTTCTTGTTTTACAGATTGCGGTGTAGATATTTCCATGTTTATAGAGATAGCGGTGTAGATATTTCCAGTTTTATAGAGATAGCTGTGTAGATATTTCCATGTTCATACAGATAGCAGTGTAGATATTTCCACGTTTATAGAGATGGCTTTGTAGATATTTCCATGTTCATACAGATGGCGTTGTAGATATTTCCATATTTATAGAGAGGGAGGTGTAGATATTTCCATGTTTATTCAGATGGCGGTGTAGATATTTCCACGTTTATACAGATAGCGGTGTAGATATTTCCATGTTTACACAGATAGCGGTGTGGATATCTCCATGTTTATACAGATAGCGGTTTAGGTATTTCCATGTATATACTGATGGCGGTGTAGACTTTTCCATGTTCCTACAGATGGCGGTGTAGATATTTCCGAGTTTATAGAGATGGCGGTGTAGATATTTCCAAGTTTACAGAGATGGCGGTGTAGATATTTCCATGTTTATAGAGAAAACTTTGTAGATATTTCCATGTATATGCAGATAGCTGTGTTGATATTTCCATGTTTATACAGATAGCGGTGTAGATATATCTATCTTAATACAGATGGCATTGTAGATATTTCCATGTTCCTACAGATGGCAGTGCAGTTATTTCCATGTTCATACAGATGCGGTGTAGATATTTCTATGTTCATACTGATGGCGGTGAAGATAATTCCATGTTCAAACAGATGGCAGTGTAGATACTTCCATGTTCATACAGATGGCGGTGTAGTTATTTGCATGTTCATAGAGATGGCGCTGTAGTTATTTCCATGTTTATTGAGATAGCGGTGTAGTTATTTCCATGTTTATAGAGATAGCGGTGTAGATATTTCTATGTATATACAGATAGCAGTGTGAATTTTTCCATGTTCATACAGATAGCGGTATAGATATTTTCATCTTTATAGAGATGGTGGTGTAGATATTTCCATGTTCATACAAATGATGGTGTAGTTATTTCCATGTTCACAGAGATGGCGTTGTAAATATTTCCATGTTTATACAGATAGCAGTGTAGTTATTTCCATGTTTATAGAGATAGCATTCTAGATATTTCCATTGATATACAGACAGCTGTGAAGATATTTGAATGTTCATACAGGTAGCGGCATAGATATTTCCATGTTCATACAGATAGCAGTGTAGATATTTCCGTGTTCATACAGATAGCGGTGTAGATATTTCCATGTTCATACAGGTAGCGGTGTAGATATTTCCATGTCCATACAGATGGCGGTGTAGATATTTCTATGTTCATCCAGATGGCGGTGTAGATATTTCCATGTTCATGCAGATGGCGGTGAAGATATTTCCATGTTCCCACAGATGGCGGTGTAGATATTTCTATGTTCATACAAATGGCGGTGTAGATATTTCCATGTTCATAGAGATGGCGGTGCAGTTATTTCCATGATCATACAGATAGCGGTGTAGATATTTCCACGTTTATAGAGATGGCGGAGTAGACATTTCCATGTTAATACGGATGGCGGTGTAGATATTTCCATGTTTATAGAGATGGAGTTGTAGATATTTCCATGTTCATACAGATGGCGGTGTAGGTATTTCCATGTTCATCCAGACGTCGATGTGGATATATCCATGTTCATACAGATGGGGGTGAAGGTATTTCCATGTTCACACAGATGGCAATGTAGATATTTCCATGTTCATAGAGATGGCGGTGTAGATATTTCCATGTTTATAGTGATGGCGGTGTAGATATTTCCATGTTTATACAGAGGGCGGTTTAGATATTTCCATGTTTGCACAGATAGCGGTGGAGATATTTCCACATTGATACACATAGCGGTGTAGATATTTCCAAGTTTATAGAGACAGCGGTGTAGATATTTCCATGTGTATAGAGACTGCGTTGTAGATATTTCCATGTTTATACAGATAGCGGTATAGATATTTCCGTGTTTATAAAGATGGCGGTGTAGATATTTCCATGTTTATAGAGATGGCGGTGTAGATATTTCCATGTTTATACAGAGGGCAGTTTAGATATTTCCATGTTTACAGAGATAGCGGTGTAGATATTTCCAAGTTGATACACATAGCGGTGTAGATATTTCCAAGTTTATAGAGATAGCGGTGTAGATATTTCCATGTTTATAGAGACAACGTTGTAGGTATTTCCATCTTTACACAGATAGCGGTATAGATACTTCCATGTTTATACAGATGGCGGTGTAGATATTTCCATGTTTATAGACTTGGCAGTGTAGATATTTCCATCTTCATACAAATGACACTGTAGATATTTCCATGTTTATAGAGATAGCGGTATAGTTATTTCCTTGTTTATAGAGAAAGCTGTGTAGATATTTCCATCTTCATACAGGTAGCGGTGTAGATATTTCCAAGTACATACAGATGGTGGTGTAGATATTTCCATGTTCATCCAGATGGCGGTGTAGATATTTCCATGTTCATGCAGATGGAGGTGAAGATATTTCCATGTTCCTACAGATGGCGGTGTAGATATTTCCATGTTCATACAAACGGCAGTGTAGATATTTCCATGTTCATAGAGATGGCGGTGTAGTTATTTCCATGTTCATACAGATAGCGGTGTAGACATTTCCACGTTTATAGAGATGGCGGTGTAGGTATTTCCATGTTCAGAGGGATGGCGGTGTAGATATTTCCATTTTTTTAGAGATGGAGTTGTAGATATTTCCATGTTTATACGGAAGGCAGTGTAGATACTTCCATGTTTATAGACATGGCGGTGTAGATATTTATATGTTTACACAGATAGCGGTGAAGATATTTCCATGTTGACACAGATAGCGGTGTGGATTTTCCATGTTCCTACAGATAGCGGTGTACATATTTCCGTGTTCAAAGAGATAGCGGTGTAGATATTTAAATGTTCATACAGATAGCGCTGTAGATATTTCCATGTTCATCCTGATGGCGGTGAAGATATTTCCATGTTCATACAGATGGCGGTGAAGATATTTCCATGTTCATACAGATGGCGGTGTAGGTATTTCCATGTTCATACAGTTAACGGTGTAGATATTTCCATGTTCATACAGATGGCGGTGTAGATAATTCCATGTTCATACAGATGGCGGTGAAGATGTTTACACGTTCAAACCGATGGCGGTGTAGATATTTCCATGTTCATGGAGATGGCGGTGTAGATATTACCATGCTCATTGACATGGCAGTGTAGATATTTCCATGTTCATACAGATGGCGGTGTAGATATTTCCATGTTTATAGAGATGGCGGTGTAGATATTTCCATGTTTATGCAGAGTTCGGTTTAGATATTTCCATGTTTACATAGATAGCGTTGTAGATATTTCCATCTTGATACACAGAGCGGTGTAGATATTTCCAAGTTTATAGAGATAGCGGTGTAGATATTTCCATGTTTATAATGATAGCGTTGTAGATATTTCCATGTTTATACAGATAGCGGTATTGATATTTCCATGTTTATACAGATAGCGGTGTAGATATTTCCATCTTAATACAGATGGCGGTGTAGATATTTCCATGTTCCTACAGACGGCGCTGTAGATATTTCCATGTTCATACAGATGGCGGTGTAGATATTTCGGAGTTTATAGAGATAGCGGTGTAGTTATTTCCATGTATATAGAGAAAGCTGTGTAGATTCCATGTAAATGAAGATAGCTGTGTAGATATTTCCATGTTCATGCAGATAGCGGTGTAGATATTTCCATGTTCATCCAGATGCCGGTGTATATATATCCATGTTCGTAGAGATGGCAGAGTAGATATTTCCAAGTTTATAGAGATAGCGGTATAGATATTTCCATGTTTATGGAGATAGCGTTGTAGATATTTCCATGTTTATACAGATAGCGGTATAGATATTTCCATGTTTATACAGATGGCAGTGTAGATATTTCCATGTTTACAGAGATAGTGTTGTAGTTATTTCCAAGTTTATAGAGATAGTGGTGTAGATATTTCCATGTTTATACAGATATTGGTGTAGATATTTCCATGTTTATACAGATGGCGGTGCAGATATTTCCATGTTTATGGAGATGGGGGTGTAGATACTTCCATGTTAATACAGATAGCGGTGTAGATATTTCCATGTTTATAGAGATGGCGGTGTAGTAATTTCCATGTTTATACAGATACAGTGAAGATAATTCCATGTTTATAGAGATAGCGGTGTAGACATTTCCAATTTTATACAGATAGCAGTGTTGAAATTTCCATGTTCATACAGATAGCGGTGTTGATAGCTCCACGTTTAAAGAGATGGCGGTGTAGATATTTCCATGTTCCTACAGATGGCGGTGTAAATATTTCCATTTTTATAGAGATGGCGGTGTTGATATTTCCATGTTTATACAGAAGGCGGTGTAGATATTTCCATGTTTACACAGATAGTGGTGTAGACCTTTCCATGTTTACACAGATAGCATTGTAGATATTTACATGTTTATAGAGATGGCAGTGTAGATATTTCCATGTTTATACAGATAGCGGTGAAGATATTTCCATGTTTACACACATAGCGGTGTGGGTATTTCCATGATTATACTGATAGCGGTGCAGATATTTCCATGTTTATACAGATAGCGGTGCAGATATTTCCATGTTTATAAAGATAGCATTGTAGATATTTCCATGTTCATACAGATACCGGTGTAGATATTTCCATGTTCATACAGATAGCGGTGTAGATATTTCCATGTTCATTCAGATGGCAGCGTAGATATTTCCATGTTCATACAGATGGCGGTGAAGATATTTACATGTTCAAACAGATGGCAGTGTAGATATTTCCATGTTCATAGAGACGGCAGTGTAGATATTAACATGCTCATAGACATGGCAGTGTAGATATTTCCATGTTCATACGGATGGCGGTGTAGATATTTCCATGTTCATGTAGATAGCGGTGTAGATATTTCCATGTTCATACAGATGGCGGTGTAGATATTTCGAAGTTTATAGAGATAGCGGTGTAGTTATTTCCATGTATATAGAGAAAGCTCTGTAGATGTTTCCATGTAAATGCAGATAGCTGTGTAGATATTTCCATGTTCATGCAGATAGCGGTGTAGATATTTCCATGTTCATCCAGATGCCGGTGTATATATATCCATGTTCATAGAGATGGCAGTGTAGATATTTCCAAGTTTATAGAGATAGCGGTATAGATATTTCCATGTTTATGGAGATAGCGTTGTAGATATTTCCATGTTTATACAGATAGTGGTATAGATATTTCCATGTTTATACAGATGGCAGTGTAGATATTTCCATGTTTACAGAGATAGTGTTGTAGTTATTTCCAAGTTTATAGAGATAGTGGTGTAGATATTTCCATGTTTATACAGATATTGGTGTAGATATTTCCATGTTTATACAGATGGCGGTGCAGATATTTCCATGTTTATAGAGATGGGGGTGTAGATATTTCCATGTTACTACAGATAGCGGTGTAGATATTTCCATGTTTATACAGATGGCGGTGTAGTAATTTCCATGTTTATACAGATACAGTGAAGATAATTCCATGTTTACATAGATAGCGGTTTAGATATTTCCAATTTTATACAGATAGCAGTGTTGAAATTTCCATGTTCATACAGATAGCGGTGTAGATAGCTTCACGTTTATAGAGATGGCGGTGTAGATATTTCCATGTTCATACAGATAGCGGTGTATATATTTCCATGTTTATACAGATGGCGGTGTAGATATTTCCATGTTCATAGAGATGGCGCTGTAGATATTTCCATGTTCATAGAGATGGCGGTGTAGATATTTCCATGTTCATACAGATAGCGGTGTAGATATTTCCATGTTTATACAGATGGCGGTGTAGATATTTCCATGTTCATAGAGATGGCGCTGTAGATATTTCCATGTTTATAGAGATGGCGGTGTAGATATTTCCATGTTTATAGAGGTGGCTCTGTAGATATTTCCATGTTCATAGAGATGGCGGTGTAGATATTTCCATGTTTATACAGATAGCAGTGTAGATATTTCCATGTTTATAGGGATAGCAGCGTAGATATTTTCATTGATATACAGATAGCTGTGTAGATATTTCCATGTTCATACAGTTAGCGGTGTAGATATTTCTAAGTTCATACAGATGGCGGTGTAGATATTTCCATGTTCATAGAGATGGCGGTGTAGATATTTCCATGTTCATACAAATGGCGGTGTAGATATTTCCATGTTCATGGAGACGGCAGTGTAGATATTAACATGCTCATAGACATGGCAGTGTAGATATTTCCATGTTCATACGGATGGCGGTGTAGATATTTCCATGTTCATGTAGATAGCGGTGTAGATATTTCCATGTTCATCCAGATGCCAGTGTAGATATATCCACGTTCATACAGATGGCGGTGAAAATATGTCCATGTTCATACAGATGGCGGTGTAGATATTTCCATGTTCATACAAATAGCGGTGTAGATATTCCCATGTTCATAGAGATGGCTGTGTAGGTATTTCCTTGTTCATACAAATGACGGTGTAGATATTTCCATGTTGATAGAGATGGTGGTGTAGATGTTTCCATGTTTATACAGATAGAAGTGTAGTTATTTCCTTGTTTATAGAGATAGCAGTGTAGATATTTCCATTGCTATACAGATAGCGGTGTAGATATTTGCATGTTCATACAGATAGCGGTGTAGATATTTCCATGTTCATACAGTTAGCGGTGTAAATATTTCCATGTTCATACTGATGGCAGTGTGGATATTTCCATGTTCATACAGATGGCGGTGAAGATATTTACATGTTCATACAGATAGCGGTGTAGATATTTCCATGTTCATACAGATAGCGGTGTAGATATTTCCATGTTCATGCAGATAGCGGTGTAGATATTTCCATGTACATACAGATGGTGGTGTAGATATTTACATGTTCATGCAGATGGCGGGGTAGATATTTCCATGTTCGTACGGATGGCAGTGTTGATATTTCCATGTTCATACAGGTGGTGGTGTAGATATTTCCATGTTTATAGAGATGGCGGTGTAGATATTTCCAAGTTTATACAGAGGGCGCTTTAGATATTTTCAAGTTTACACAAATAGCGGTGTAGATATTTCCATGTTGATTCACATAGCGGGGTAGATATTTCCACGTTTATAGAGATAGCGGTGTAGATATTTCCATGTTTATAGAGATAGCGATGTAGATATTTCCATGTTTATGCAGATAGCGGTATAGATATTTCCATGTTTATTCCGATGGTGGTGTAGATATTTCCATGTTTATAGAGATGGCGGACTAGATATTTCCATGTTTATAGAGATAGCAGTGTAGATATTTCCATGTTCATTCAGATAGCGTTGTAGAAATTTCTATGTTCATACAGATAGCAGTGTACTTATTTCCATGTTCATACAGATAGCGGTGTACATATTTCCATGTTCATGCAGATAGCGGTGTAGATATTTCCATGTTCATCCAGATGGCGGTGAAGATATTTCCATGCTCACAGAGATGGCGGTGAAGATATTTCCATGTTCATACAGATGGCGGTGTAGCTATTTCAATGTTCGCTCACATGGCGGTGTAGATATTTCCATGTTCATAGAGATCGCGGTGTAGATATTTCCATTTTCATACGGAGGGCGGTGTAGATATTTCCATGTTCCTACAGATGGCGGTGTAGATATTTCCATGTTTATAGAGATGGCGGTGTAGATGTTTTCATGTTTATACAGAGGGCGATTAAGATATTTCTATGTTTACGGAGATAGTGGTGTTATTTCCATGTTGATACACATGGTGGTGTAGAAATTTCCAAGTTTATAGAGATAGCGGTGTAGATTGTTCCAAGTTTACAGAGATAGCGGTGTAGATATTTCCGTGTTTATACAGATAGCGGTGTAGATATTTCCATGTTTATACAGATAGCGGTATAGATATTTACATGTGTATACAGATGGCGGTCTAGATATTTCTATGTATATAGAGATGGCCATCTAGATATTTCCATGTTGACAGAGATAGTGTTGTAGTTATTTCCTAGTTTATAGAGATAGCGGTGTAGATATCTCTATGTTTATACAGATAGCGGTCAAGATATTTCCATGTTTTTACAGAGAGCGGTGTAGATATTTAAATGTTTATAGAGATGGTGATCTAGATATTTTCTTGTTTTACAGATTGCGGTGTAGATATTTCCATGTTTATAGAGATAGCGGTGTAGATATTTCCAGTTTTATAGAGATAGCTGTGTAGATATTTCCATGTTCATACAGATAGCAGTGTAGATATTTCCACGTTTATAGAGATGGTGGTGTAGATATTTCCATGTTCATACAGATGGCAATGTAGATATTTCCATGTTCATAGAGATGGCGGTGTAGATATTTCCATGTTTATAGTGATGGCGGTGTAGATATTTCCATGTTTATACAGAGGGCGGTTTAGATGTTTCCATGTTTGCACAGATAGCGGTGGAGATATTTCCACATTGATACACATAGCGGTGTAGATATTTTCAAGTTTATAGAGACAGCGGTGTAGATATTTCCATGTGTATAGAGACTGCATTGTAGATATTTCCATGTTTATACAGATAGCGGTATAGATATTTCCATGTTTACACAGATGGCGGTGTAGATATTTCCATGTTCATACCGATAGCGGTGTATATATTTCCATGTTCATGCAGATAGCGGTGTAGATATTTCCATGTTCATCCAGATGCCGGTGTATATATATCCATGTTCATAGAGATGGCAGTGTAGATATTTCCAAGTTTATAGAGATAGCGGTATAGATATTTCCATGTTTATGGAGATAGCGTTGTAGATATTTCCATGTTTATACAGATAGCGGTATAGATATTTCCATGTTTATACAGATGGCAGTGTAGATATTTCCATGTTTACAGAGATAGTGTTGTAGTTATTTCCAAGTTTATAGAGATAGTGGTGTAGATATTTCCATGTTTATACAGATATTGGTGTAGATATTTCCATGTTTATACAGATGGCGGTGCAGATATTTCCATGTTTATAGAGATGGGGGTGTAGATATTTCCATGTTAATACAGATAGCGGTGTAGATATTTCCATGTTTATAGAGATGGCAGTGTAGTAATTTCCATGTTTATACAGATACAGTGAAGATAATTCCATGTTTATAGAGATAGCGGTGTAGATATTTCCAATTTTATACTGATAGCATTGTTGAAATTTCCATGTTCATACAGATAGCGGTGTAGATAGCTCCACGTTTATAGAGATGGCGATGTAGATATTTCCATGTTCCTACAGATGGCGGTGTAAATATTTCCATTTTTATAGAGATGGCGGTGTTGATATTTGCATGTTTATACAGAAGGCGGTGTAGATATTTCCATGTTTACACAGATAGTGGTGTAGACCTTTCCATGTTTACACAGATAGCATTGTAGATATTTACATGTTTATAGAGATGGCAGTGTAGATATTTCCATGTTTATACAGATAGCGGTGAAGATATTTCCATGTTTACACACATAGCGGTGTGGATATTTCCATGATTATACTGATAGCGGTGCAGATATTTCCATGTTTATACAGATAGCTGTGCAGATATTTCCATGTTTATAAGGACAGCGGTGTAGATATTTCCATGTTCATACAGATACCGGTGTAGATATTTCCATGTTCATACAGATAGCGGTGTAGATATTTCCATGTTCATTCAGATGGCGGCGTAGATATTTCCATGTTCATACAGATGGCGGTGAAGATATTTACATGTTCAAACAGATGGCAGTGTAGATATTTCCATGTTCATAGAGACGGCAGTGTAGATATTAACATGCTCATAGACATGGCAGTGTAGATATTTCCATGTTCATACGGATGGCGGTGTAGATATTTCCATGTTCATGTAGATAGCGGTGTAGATATTTCCATGTTCATCCAGATGCCAGTGTAGATATATCCACCTTCATACAGATGGCGGTGAAAATATTTCCGTGTTCATACAGATGGCGGTGTAGATATTTCCATGTTCATACAAATAGCGGTGTAGATATTCCCATGTTCATAGAGATGGCTGTGTAGGTATTTCCTTGTTCATACAAATGGCGGTGTAGATCTTTCCATCTTCTTAGAGATGGAGGTGTAGATATTTCCATGTTTATACAGATAGCAGTTTAGTTATTTCCATGTTTATAGAGATAGCAGTGTAGATATTTCCATTGATATACAGAGAGCGGTGTAGATATTTGCATGTTCATACAGATAGCTGTGTAGATATTTCCATGTTCATACAGATAGCGGTGTAGATATTTCCATGTTCATAGAGATAGCGGTGTAGATATTTCCATGTTCATACAGATAGCGGTGTAGCTGTTTCCATATTTATAGAGATAGCGGTGAAGATATTTCCATGTTTATAGAGATAGCGGTATAGATATTTCCATGTTTATACAGATGGCGGTGAAGATATTTACAAGTTCATACCGATGGTGAGGGAGATATTTCCATGTTCATAGAGATGGCGGTGTAGATATTTCCATGTTCATACGGATGGCGGTGTCGATGTTTCCATGTTTATACAGAGGACGGTTTAGATATTTCCATGTTTACACAGATAGCGGTGTAGATATTTCCATGTTGATACACATAGCGGTGTAGATATTTCCATGTTTATAGCGATAGCTGTGTAGTTATTTCCATGTTTATTGAGACAGCATTGTAGATATTTCCATGTTTATACTGATAGCCGTATAGATATTTCCATGTTTATACAGATGGCGGTGTAGATATTTCCTTGTTCATACAGATATCGGTTTAGATATTTCCATGTTCATACAGATAGCGGTGTAGATATTTCCATGTTCATACAGTTAGCGGTGTAAATATTTCCATGTTCATACAGATGGCGGTGTGGATATTTCCATGTTCATACAGATGGCGGTGAAGATATTTACATGTTCATACAGATGGCGGTGTAGATTTTTCTATGTTCATAGAGATGGAGGTGTAGATATTTCCGTGTTCATTGAGTTGGCGGTGTAGATATTTCTATGTTCATACGATTGGTGGTCGAGATATGTCCATGTTCATACAGATGGCGGTGTAGATATTTCCATGTTTATAAAGGTTGTGGTGTAGATATTTCCATGTTTATACAGAGGGGGGTTTAGTTATTTCCATGTTTACACAGATAGCGGTGTAGATATTTCCATGTTGATACACATAGCGGTGTACATATTTAAAAGTTTATAGAGATAGCAGTTTAGATATTTCCATGTTTATAGAGACAGCGTTGTAGATATTTCCATGTTTATATAGATAGCGGTACAGATATTTCCGTGTTTATACAGATGGCAGTGTAGATATTTCCATGTTTTTAGAGATGCCAGTGTAGATATTTCCATGTTCATACAAATGGCGGTGTAGATATTTCCATGTTCATACAAATGGCGGTGTAGATATTTCCATGTTCATAGAGATGGCGTTGTAGATATTTCCATGTTCATACAGATAGCGGTGTAGTTATTTCCACGTTTATAGAGACAGCAGTGTAGACATTTCCATTGACATACAGATAGATGTGTAGATATTTCCATGTTCATACAGATAGCGGTGCAGATATTTCCATGTTCATACAGATAGCGGTGAAGATATTTCCACGTTCATACAGATAGCGGTGTAGATGTTTCCATGTTCATACAGATAGCTGTGTTGATATTTCCATGTTCATACAGATAGCAGTGTTGATATTTCTATGTTCATACAGTTAGCGATGTTGATATTCCCATGTTCATACAGATAGCGGTGTAGATATTTCCATGTTCATAGAGATGGCGGTGTAGATATTTCCATGTTCATAGAGATGGCAGTGTAGATATTTCCAAGTTCATACGGATGGCGGTGTAGATATTTCCATGTTCATACAGATGGCGGTGTAAATATTTCCACGTTTATAGAGACGGCGGTGCAGGTGATTCCATGTTTATACAGAGGGCGATTTAGATATTTCCATGTTTACACAGATAACGGTGTAGATATTTCCAAGTTGATACATATAGCGGTGTAGATATTTCCAAGTTTATAGAGATAGCGGTGTAGATATTTCCAAGTTTATAGAGATAGCCTTGTAGATATTTCCATGTTTATACAGATAGCGGTATAGATATTTCCATGTTTATACAGATGGCAGTGTAGATACTTCCATGTTTATAGAGATGGTGGTCTAGATATTTCCATGTTTATAGAGATAGTGGTGTAGATATTTCCAAGTTTATAGAGACAGCGCTGTAGATATTTCCATGTTTATACAGATAGCGGTGAAGGTATTTCCATGTTTATACAGATAGCGGTGTAGATATTTCCATGTTTATACAGATAGCGGTGTAGATATTTCCATGTTTATAGAGATAACAGTGTAGATAATTCCAATTTTATACAGGTAGCAGTGTAGATATTTCCATGTTCATACAGATAGCGATGTAGATATTTCCATGTTTATACAGATATCGGTGTAGATATTTCCATGTTCATACAGATAGCGGTGTAGATATTTCCATGTTCATACAGTTAGCGGTGTAGATATTTCCATGTTCATACAGATGGCGGTGTAGATATTTACATGTTCATACAGATGGCGGTGTAGATTTTTCCATGTTCGTACGGATGGCAGTGTAGATATTTCCATGTTCATACAGGTGGCAGTGTAGATATTTCCATCTTCATACAGATGGTGGTGTAGATATTTCCATGTTCATCCAGATGGCGGTGTAGATATTTCCATGTTCATGCAGATGGCGGTGAAGATATTTCCATGTTCCTACAGATGGCGGTGTAGTTATTTCCATGTTCATACAAATGGCGGTGTAGATATTTCCATGTTCATAGAGATGGCGGTGTAGTTATTTCCATCTTTATAGAGATAGCGGTGTGGGTATTTCCATCTTTTTAGAGATAGCAGTGTAGATATTTCCATTTATATACAGATAGCTGTGTAGATATTTCCATGTTCATACAGATAGCGGTGTAGAAATTTCCATGTTCATACAGATTGCGGTGTACATATTTCCATGTTCATACAGATAGCGTTGTAGATATTTCCATGTTCATACAGGTGGTGGTGTAGATATTTCCATGTTCATACAAATGGTGCTATAGATATTTCAATGTTCATAGAGACGGCGGTGTAGATATTTCCATGTTCATACAAATGGCGGTGTAGATATTTCCATCTTCTTAGAGATGGCGGTGTAGATATTTCCATGTTTATACAGATAGCAGTGTAGTTATTTCCATGTTTATAGAGATAGCAGTGTAGATATTTCCATTGATATACAGAGAGCGGTGTAGATATTTGCATGTTCATACAGATAGCTGTGTAGATATTTCCATGTTCATACAGATAGCGGTGTAGATATTTCCATGTTCATAGAGATAGCGGTGTAGATATTTCCATGTTCATACAGATAGCGGTGTAGCTGTTTCCATGTTTATAGAGATAGCGGTGTAGATATTTCCATGTTTATAGAGATAGCGGTATAGATATTTCCATGTTTGTACAGATGGCGGTGAAAATATTTACAAGTTCATACCGATGGTGATGTAGATATTTCCATGTTCATAGAGATGGCGGTGTAGATATTTCCATGTTCATACGGATGGTGGTGTCGATGTTTCCATGTTTATACAGAGGGCGGTTTAGATATTTCCATGTTTACACAGATAGCGGTGTTGATATTTCCATGTTGATACACATAGCGGTGTAGATATTTCCATGTTTATAGCGATAGCTGTGTAGTTATTTCCATGTTTATTGAGACAGCGTTGTAGATATTTCCAAGTTTATACAGACAGCGGTATAGATATTTCCATGTTTATACAGATGGCAGTGTAGATATTACCATGTTCATACAGATGGCGATGTAGATATTTCCATGTTCATCCAGATGGCAGCGTAGATATTTCCATGTTCATGCAGATGGCGGTGAAGATATTTCCATGTTCCTACAGATGGCGGTGTAGATATTTCCATGTTCATACAACTGGCAGTGTAGATATTTCCATGTTCATAGAGATGGCGGTGTAGTTATTTCCATGTTTATAGAGTTAGCGGTGTAGATATTTCCATGTTTATAGAGATAGCAATGAAGATATTTCCATTTATATACAGATAGCTGTGTAGATATTTCCATGTTCATACAGATATCGGTGTAGATATTTCCATGTTCATACAGATAGCGGTGTAGAAGTTTCCATGTTCATACAGATAGCGGTGAACATCTTTCCATGTTCTTACAGATGGCGTTGTAGATATTTCCATGTTCATACAGATAGCGGTGTAGATATTTCCATGTTCTTCCAGATGGCATTGAAGATATTTCCGTACTCATACAGATGGCGGTGTAGATATTTCCATGTTTATAGAGATAGCAGTGTAGATATATCCATGTTTATAGAGATATTGGTGTAGTTATTTCCAAGTTTATAGAGACAGCTTTGTAGATATTTCCATGTTTATACAGATAGGGGTGAAGATATTTCCATGTTTATACAGATAGCAGTGTAGATATTTCCATGTTTATCCAGATAGCGGTGTAGATATTTCCATGTTTATGGAGATAACGGTGTAGAAACTTCCAAATTTATACAGATAGCAGTGTAGATATTTCCATGTTCATACAGATAGCGATGTAGATATTTCCACGTTTATAGAGATGGCGGTGTAGATATTTCCATGTTCATACAGATGGCGTTGTAGATATTTCCATGTTTATAGAGATGGATGTGTAAATATTTCCATGTTTTTACAGATGGTGGTGTAGGTATTTCCATGTTTATAGAGATGGTGCTGTAGATATTTTCATGTTTACACAGATAGCTGTGTAGATATCTCCATGTTTACAAAGATAGCGGTGTGGATATTTCCATGTTTACACAGATAGCGTTCTAGTTATTTACATGTTTATAGAGATATCGGTGTAGATATTTCCATGTTTATACTGATAGCGGTGAAGATATTTCCATGTAGACACAGATAGCGGTGTCGATATTTCTATGTTTATACAGATAGCGGTGTAGATATTTCCATGTTTATACAGATCGCGGTGCACATATTTCCATATTTATACAGATAGTGGTGTTGATATTTCCATCTTAATACAGATGGCGGTGTAGATATTTCCATGTTCCTACAGATGGCGGTGTGGATATTTCCATGTTCCTACAGATGGCGGTGTAGATATTTCGAAGATTATAGAGATAGAGGTGTAGTTATATCCATGTATACAGAGAAAGCTGCGTAGATATTTCCATGTATATGCAGATAGCTCTCTAGATATTTCCATGTTCATGCAGATAGCGGTGTAGATATTTCCATGTTCATCCAGATGCCGGTGTAGATATATCCATGTTCATACAGATGGCGGTGAGGATATTTCCATGTTCATACAGATGGCGGTGTAGATATTTCCATGTTCATACACATGGTGGTGTAGTTATATCCATGTTCATAGAGATGGAGTTTTAAATATTTCCATGTTAAAACAAATGGCGGTGTAGATATTTCCATGTTTATAGAGATGGCGGTGTAGATATTTCCATGTTTGTACAGAAAACAGTGCAGTTATTTCTATGTTTATACAGATAGCAGTGTAGATGTTTCCACTGATATACAGATAGCTGTGTATATATTTGCATGTTCATACAGGTAGCGGTGTAGATATTTCCATGTTCATAGACATAGTGGTGTAGATATTTCCATATTCGTACAGATAGCATTGTAGATATTTCCATGCTCATACAGTTAGCGGTGTAGATATTTCCATGTTCAGACAGATAGCAGTGTAGATATTTCCATGTTCATACAGATGGCGGTGAAGATATTTACGAGTTCATACAGATGGCGATGTAGATATTTCCATGTTCATAGAGATGGCAGTGTAGATATTTCCAATTTCATAGAGATGGCGGTGTAGATATTTCCATGTTCATACAGATGGCGGTGTAGATATTTCCATGTTCATACAGATGGCGGTGTAGATATTTGGATGTTCATCCAGATGGCGGTGTAGATATTTCCATGTTCATGCAGATGGCGGTGAAGATATTTCAATGTTCCTACAGATGGCGGTGTAGATATTTCCATGTTCATACAAATGGCAGTGTAGATTTTTCCATGTTCATAGAGATTTCGGTGTAGTTATTTCCATGTTTATAGAGTTAGCGGTGTAGATATTTCCATGTTTATAGAGATAGCAGTGTAGATATTTCCATTTATATACAGATAGCTGTGTAGATATTTCCATGTTCATACAGATAGTGCTGTAGATATTTCCATGCTCATACAGATAGCGGTGTAGAAATTTCCAGGTTCATACAGATAGCAGGGTAAATATTTCTATGTTCATACAGATAGCGTTGTAGATATTTCCATGTTCATACAGATAGCGGTGTAGATAATTCTATGTTCATCCAGATGGCAGTGAAGATATTTCCGTGTTCATACAGATGGCGGTGAAGATATTTCCATGTTTATAGAGATAGCAGTGTAGATATTTCCATGTTTATATAGATGGCGGTCTAGATATTTCCATGTTTATAGAGATAGTGCTGTAGTTATTTCGAAGTTCATAGAGACCGCGTTGTATATATTTCCATGTTTATACAGATAGCGGTGAAGATATTTCCAGGTTTATACAGATAGCAGTGTAGATGTTTCCATGTTTATACAGATAGTGGTGTAGATATTTCCATGTTTATAGAGATAGCGGTGTAGATAATATGAATTTTATACAGATAGCAGTGTAGATATTTCCATGTTCATACAGATAGCGGTGTAGATATTTCCACTTTATAGAGATGGCGGTGCAGATATTTCCATGTTCATACGGATGGCGGTGTAGATATTTCCACGTTTATAGAGATGGCGGTGTAGATATTTCCATGTTTATAGAGATGGCGGTGTAGATATTTCCATGTTTATACAGAGGGCGGTTTAGATATTTCCATGTTTACACAGATAGCGGTGTAGATACTTCCATGTTGATACACATAGCGATGTAGATATTTCCGTGCTTATTGAGATAGCGGTGTAGATATTTCAAAGTTTATAGACACAGCGTTGTAGATATTTCCATGTTTATACAGATGGCGGTATAGATATTTCCATGTTTATAAAGATGGCGGTGTAGATATTTCCATGTTTATAGAGATGGCAGTTTAGATATTTCCATGTTCATACAAATGGCGGTGTAGACATTTCCATGTTTATAGAGATAGCGGTGTATTTATTTACTTGTTTATAGAGAAAGCTGTGTAGATATTTCCATGTACATGCAGTTAGCCGTGTAGATATTTACATGTTCATACAGAGACCGGTGTACATATTTCCATGTTCATACAGATAGCAGTGTAGATATTTCCGTGTTCATACAGATAGCGGTGTAGATATTTCCATGTTCATACAGATGGCAGTGT
The DNA here is from genome assembly GCF_029281585.2 of Gorilla gorilla gorilla. Taxonomy (NCBI): domain Eukaryota; kingdom Metazoa; phylum Chordata; class Mammalia; order Primates; family Hominidae; genus Gorilla; species Gorilla gorilla. The sequence continues at coordinate 28,326 of NC_073239.2, read as the reverse complement.
AGATATTTCCATGTTCATACAAATGGCGGTGTAGATATTTCCATGTTTATAAAGATGGCGGTGTAGATAATTCCATGTTTATAGAGATAGCAGTGTAGGTATTTCCATTTATATACAAATAGCTGGTAGATATCTCCATGTTAATACAGATAGCGATGTAGATATTTCCATGTTAATACTGATAGCGGTGTAGAAATTTCCATGTTCATACAGATGGCGCTGTACATATTTCCATGTTCATACAGAAAGCGTTGTAGATATTTCCATGCTCATACCGATAGCGGTGTAGATATTTCCATTTTCATCCAGATGCCAGTGTAGGTATATCCATGTTCATACAGATGGTGTTGTAGATCTTTCCATGTTCATAGAGATGGCGGTGTAGATATTTCCATGTTCATACAAATGGCGGTGTAGATATTTCCATGTTCATAGAGATGGCGGTGTAGATATTTCCATGTTTATACAGATAGCAGTGTAGTTATTTCCATGTTTATAGAGATAGCAGTGTAGATATTTCCATTGATATACAGATAGCGGTGTAGATATATGCATGTTCATACAGATAGCGGTGTAGGTATTTCCATGTTCATACAGATAGCGGTGTAGATATTTCCACGTTGATACAGATGGCGATGTAGATATTTCCATGTTCATAGACATGGCAGTGTAGATATTTCCATGTTCATAGAGATGGCGGTGTAGATATTTCCATGTTCATACAAATGACGGTGTAGATATTTCCAGGTTCATAGAGGTGGTGGTGTAGATATTTCCATGTTTGTACAGAGAGCAGTGTAGTTATTTCTATGTTTATAGAGATAGCAGTGTAGATATTTCCATTTATATACAGATAGCTGTGTAGATATATGCATGTTCATACAGGTAGCGGTGTAGATATTTCCATGTTCATACAGATAGCGGTGTAGATATTTCCATATTCATACAGATAGCGTTGTAGATATTTCCATGTTCATACAGTTAGCGGTGTAGATATTTCCATGTTCAGACAGACAGCCTTGTTGATATTTCCATGTTCATACAGATGGCGGTGAAGATATTTACAAGTTCATTCAGATGGCGATGTAGATATTTCCATGTTCATAGAGATGGCGGTGTAGATATTTCCATGTTCATTGAGACGGCGGTGTTGATATTTCCATGTTCATATGGATGGCGGTGTAGATATATCCATGTACATAGAGATGGCGGTGTAGATATTTCCATGTTTATAGAGATGGCGGTGTAGATATTTCCTTTTTTATACAGAGGGCGGCTTAGATATTTCCAGGTTTACACAGATAGTTCTGTAGATATTTCCATGTTGATACACATAGCGGTGTAGATATTCCCATGTTTATAGAGATAGCGGTGTAGATATTTCCATGTTTATAGAGACAGCGTTGTAGATATTTCCATGTTTATACAGATAGCGGTATAGATATTTCCATGTTTATACAGATGGCGGTGTAGATATTTCCATGTTTATAGAGATGGCAGGGTAGATATTTCCATGTTCATACACATGGCGGTGTAGATATTTCCATGTTTATAGAGATAGCGGTGTAGTTATTTCCTTGTTTATTGAGAAAGCTGTGCAGATATTTCCATGTGCATGCAGTTAGCTCTGTACATATTTCCATGTTCATACAGATAGCGGTGTAGTTATTTCCATGTTCATACAGATAGCGGAGTAGATATTTCAATGTTCCTACAGAGAGCGGTGTAGATATTTCCATGTTTATACAGATGGCGGTGTAGTAATTTCCATGTTTATACAGATACAGTGAAGATAATTCCATGTTTACATAGATAGCGGTTTAGATATTTCCAATTTTATACAGATAGCAGTGTTGAAATTTCCATGTTCATACAGATAGCGGTGTAGATAGCTTCACGTTTATAGAGATTGCGGTGTAGATATTTCCATGTTCATACAGATAGCGGTGTAGATATTTCCATGTTTATACAGATGGCGGTGTAGATATTTCCATGTTCATAGAGATGGCGCTGTAGATATTTCCATGTTCATAGAGATGGCGGTGTAGATATTTCCATGTTCATACAGATAGCGGTGTAGATATTTCCATGTTTATACAGATGGCGGTGTAGATATTTCCATGTTCATAGAGATGGCGCTGTAGATATTTCCATGTTTATAGAGATGGCGGTGTAGATATTTCCATGTTTATAGAGGTGGCGCTGTAGATATTTCCATGTTCATAGAGATGGCGGTGTAGATATTTCCATGTTTATACAGATAGCAGTGTAGATATTTCCATGTTTATAGGGATAGCAGCGTAGATATTTTCATTGATATACAGATAGCTGTGTAGATATTTCCATGTTCATACAGTTAGCGGTGTAGATATTTCTAAGTTCATACAGATGGCGGTGTAGATATTTCCATGTTCATAGAGATGGCGGTGTAGATATTTCCATGTTCATACAAATGGCGGTGTAGATATTTCCATGTTCATAGAGACGGCAGTGTAGATATTAACATGCTCATAGACATGGCAGTGTAGATATTTCCATGTTCATACGGATGGCGGTGTAGATATTTCCATGTTCATGTAGATAGCGGTGTAGATATTTCCATGTTCATCCAGATGCCAGTGTAGATATATCCACGTTCATACAGATGGCGGTGAAAATATGTCCATGTTCATACAGATGGCGGTGTAGATATTTCCATGTTCATACAAATAGCGGTGTAGATATTCCCATGTTCATAGAGATGGCTGTGTAGGTATTTCCTTGTTCATACAAATGACGGTGTAGATATTTCCATGTTGATAGAGATGGTGGTGTAGATGTTTCCATGTTTATACAGATAGAAGTGTAGTTATTTCCTTGTTTATAGAGATAGCAGTGTAGATATTTCCATTGATATACCGATAGCGGTGTAGATATTTCCATGTTCATACAGATAGCGGTGTAGATATTTCCATGTTCATGCAGATAGCGGTGTAGATATTTCCATGTACATACAGATGGTGGTGTAGATATTTACATGTTCATGCAGATGGCGGGGTAGATATTTCCATGTTCGTACGGATGGCAGTGTAGATATTTCCATGTTCATACAGGTGGTGGTGTAGATATTTCCATGTTTATAGAGATGGCGGTGTAGATATTTCCAAGTTTATACAGAGGGTGCTTTAGATATTTTCAAGTTTACACAAATAGCGGTGTAGATATTTCCATGTTGATTCACATAGCGGGGTAGATATTTCCACGTTTATAGAGATAGCGGTGTAGATATTTCCATGTTTATAGAGATAGCGATGTAGATATTTCCATGTTTATGCAGATAGCGGTATAGATATTTCCATGTTTATTCCGATGGTGGTGTAGATATTTCCATGTTTATAGAGATGGCGGACTAGATATTTCCATGTTTATAGAGATAGCAGTGTAGATATTTCCATGTTCATTCAGATAGCGTTGTAGAAATTTCTATGTTCATACAGATAGCAGTGTACTTATTTCCATGTTCATACAGATAGCGGTGTACATATTTCCATGTTCATGCAGATAGCGGTGTAGATATTTCCATGTTCATCCAGATGGCGGTGAAGATATTTCCATGCTCACAGAGATGGCGGTGAAGATATTTCCATGTTCATACAGATGGCGGTGTAGCTATTTCAATGTTCGCTCCCATGGCGGTGTAGATATTTCCATGTTCATAGAGATCGCGGTGTAGATATTTCCATTTTCATACGGAGGGCGGTGTAGATATTTCCATGTTCCTACAGATGGCGGTGTAGATATTTCCATGTTTATAGAGATGGCGGTGTAGATGTTTTCATGTTTATACAGAGGGCGATTAAGATATTTCTATGTTTACGGAGATAGTGGTGTTATTTCCATGTTGATACACATGGTGGTGTAGAAATTTCCAAGTTTATAGAGATAGCGGTGTAGATTGTTCCAAGTTTACAGAGATAGCGGTGTAGATATTTCCGTGTTTATACAGATAGCGGTGTAGATATTTCCATGTTTATACAGATAGCGGTATAGATATTTACATGTGTATACAGATGGCGGTCTAGATATTTCTATGTATATGGAGATGGCCATCTAGATATTTCCATGTTGACAGAGATAGTGTTGTAGTTATTTCCTAGTTTATAGAGATAGCGGTGTAGATATCTCTATGTTTATACAGATAGCGGTCAAGATATTTCCATGTTTTTACAGAGAGCGGTGTAGATATTTAAATGTTTATAGAGATGGTGATCTAGATATTTTCTTGTTTTACAGATTGCGGTGTAGATATTTCCATGTTTATAGAGATAGCGGTGTAGATATTTCCAGTTTTATAGAGATAGCTGTGTAGATATTTCCATGTTCATACAGATAGCAGTGTAGATATTTCCACGTTTATAGAGATGGCTTTGTAGATATTTCCATGTTCATACAGATGGCGTTGTAGATATTTCCATATTTATAGAGAGGGAGGTGTAGATATTTCCATGTTTATTCAGATGGCGGTGTAGATATTTCCACGTTTATACAGATAGCGGTGTAGATATTTCCATGTTTACACAGATAGCGGTGTGGATATCTCCATGTTTATACAGATAGCGGTTTAGGTATTTCCATGTATATACTGATGGCGGTGTAGACTTTTCCATGTTCCTACAGATGGCGGTGTAGATATTTCCGAGTTTATAGAGATGGCGGTGTAGATATTTCCAAGTTTACAGAGATGGCGGTGTAGATATTTCCATGTTTATAGAGAAAACTTTGTAGATATTTCCATGTATATGCAGATAGCTGTGTTGATATTTCCATGTTTATACAGATAGCGGTGTAGATATATCTATCTTAATACAGATGGCATTGTAGATATTTCCATGTTCCTACAGATGGCAGTGCAGTTATTTCCATGTTCATACAGATGCGGTGTAGATATTTCTATGTTCATACTGATGGCGGTGAAGATAATTCCATGTTCAAACAGATGGCAGTGTAGATACTTCCATGTTCATACAGATGGCGGTGTAGTTATTTGCATGTTCATAGAGATGGCGCTGTAGTTATTTCCATGTTTATTGAGATAGCGGTGTAGTTATTTCCATGTTTATAGAGATAGCGGTGTAGATATTTCTATGTATATACAGATAGCAGTGTGAATTTTTCCATGTTCATACAGATAGCGGTATAGATATTTTCATCTTTATAGAGATGGTGGTGTAGATATTTCCATGTTCATACAAATGATGGTGTAGTTATTTCCATGTTCACAGAGATGGCGTTGTAAATATTTCCATGTTTATACAGATAGCAGTGTAGTTATTTCCATGTTTATAGAGATAGCATTCTAGATATTTCCATTGATATACAGACAGCTGTGAAGATATTTGAATGTTCATACAGGTAGCGGCATAGATATTTCCATGTTCATACAGATAGCAGTGTAGATATTTCCGTGTTCATACAGATAGCGGTGTAGATATTTCCATGTTCATACAGGTAGCGGTGTAGATATTTCCATGTCCATACAGATGGCGGTGTAGATATTTCTATGTTCATCCAGATGGCGGTGTAGATATTTCCATGTTCATGCAGATGGCGGTGAAGATATTTCCATGTTCCCACAGATGGCGGTGTAGATATTTCTATGTTCATACAAATGGCGGTGTAGATATTTCCATGTTCATAGAGATGGCGGTGCAGTTATTTCCATGATCATACAGATAGCGGTGTAGATATTTCCACGTTTATAGAGATGGCGGAGTAGACATTTCCATGTTAATACGGATGGCGGTGTAGATATTTCCATGTTTATAGAGATGGAGTTGTAGATATTTCCATGTTCATACAGATGGCGGTGTAGGTATTTCCATGTTCATCCAGACGTCGATGTGGATATATCCATGTTCATACAGATGGGGGTGAAGGTATTTCCATGTTCACACAGATGGCAATGTAGATATTTCCATGTTCATAGAGATGGCGGTGTAGATATTTCCATGTTTATAGTGATGGCGGTGTAGATATTTCCATGTTTATACAGAGGGCGGTTTAGATATTTCCATGTTTGCACAGATAGCGGTGGAGATATTTCCACATTGATACACATAGCGGTGTAGATATTTCCAAGTTTATAGAGACAGCGGTGTAGATATTTCCATGTGTATAGAGACTGCGTTGTAGATATTTCCATGTTTATACAGATAGCGGTATAGATATTTCCGTGTTTATAAAGATGGCGGTGTAGATATTTCCATGTTTATAGAGATGGCGGTGTAGATATTTCCATGTTTATACAGAGAGCAGTTTAGATATTTCCATGTTTACAGAGATAGCGGTGTAGATATTTCCAAGTTGATACACATAGCGGTGTAGATATTTCCAAGTTTATAGAGATAGCGGTGTAGATATTTCCATGTTTATAGAGACAACGTTGTAGGTATTTCCATCTTTACACAGATAGCGGTATAGATATTTCCATGTTTATACAGATGGCGGTGTAGATATTTCCATGTTTATAGACTTGGCAGTGTAGATATTTCCATCTTCATACAAATGACACTGTAGATATTTCCATGTTTATAGAGATAGCGGTATAGTTATTTCCTTGTTTATAGAGAAAGCTGTGTAGATATTTCCATCTTCATACAGGTAGCGGTGTAGATATTTCCAAGTACATACAGATGGTGGTGTAGATATTTCCATGTTCATCCAGATGGCGGTGTAGATATTTCCATGTTCATGCAGATGGAGGTGAAGATATTTCCATGTTCCTACAGATGGCGGTGTAGATATTTCCATGTTCATACAAACGGCAGTGTAGATATTTCCATGTTCATAGAGATGGCGGTGAAGTTATTTCCATGTTCATACAGATAGCGGTGTAGACATTTCCACGTTTATAGAGATGGCGGTGTAGGTATTTCCATGTTCAGAGGGATGGCGGTGTAGATATTTCCATTTTTTTAGAGATGGAGTTGTAGATATTTCCATGTTTATACGGAAGGCAGTGTAGATACTTCCATGTTTATAGACATGGCGGTGTAGATATTTATATGTTTACACAGATAGCGGTGAAGATATTTCCATGTTGACACAGATAGCGGTGTGGATTTTCCATGTTCCTACAGATAGCGGTGTACATATTTCCATGTTCAAAGAGATAGCGGTGTAGATATTTAAATGTTCATACAGATAGCGCTGTAGATATTTCCATGTTCATCCTGATGGCGGTGAAGATATTTCCATGTTCATACAGATGGCGGTGAAGATATTTCCATGTTCATACAGATGGCGGTGTAGGTATTTCCATGTTCATACAGTTAACGGTGTAGATATTTCCATGTTCATACAGATGGCGGTGTAGATAATTCCATGTTCATACAGATGGCGGTGAAGATGTTTACATGTTCAAACCGATGGCGGTGTAGATATTTCCATGTTCATGGAGATGGCGGTGTAGATATTACCATGCTCATTGACATGGCAGTGTAGATATTTCCATGTTCATACAGATGGCGGTGTAGATATTTCCATGTTTATAGAGATGGCGGTGTAGATATTTCCATGTTTATGCAGAGTTCGGTTTAGATATTTCCATGTTTACATAGATAGCGTTGTAGATATTTCCATCTTGATACACAGAGCGGTGTAGATATTTCCAAGTTTATAGAGATAGCGGTGTAGATATTTCCATGTTTATAATGATAGCGTTGTAGATATTTCCATGTTTATACAGATAGCGGTATTGATATTTCCATGTTTATACAGATAGCGGTGTAGATATTTCCATCTTAATACAGATGGCGGTGTAGATATTTCCATGTTCCTACAGACGGCGCTGTAGATATTTCCATGTTCATACAGATGGCGGTGTAGATATTTCGGAGTTTATAGAGATAGCGGTGTAGTTATTTCCATGTATATAGAGAAAGCTGTGTAGATTCCATGTAAATGAAGATAGCTGTGTAGATATTTCCATGTTCATGCAGATAGCGGTGTAGATATTTCCATGTTCATCCAGATGCCGGTGTATATATATCCATTTTCGTAGAGATGGCAGAGTAGATATTTCCAAGTTTATAGAGATAGCGGTATAGATATTTCCATGTTTATGGAGATAGCGTTGTAGATATTTCCATGTTTATACAGATAGCGGTATAGATATTTCCATGTTTATACAGATGGCAGTGTAGATATTTCCATGTTTACAGAGATAGTGTTGTAGTTATTTCCAAGTTTATAGAGATGGTGGTGTAGATATTTCCATGCTTATACAGATATTGGTGTATATATTTCCATGTTTATACAGATGGCGGTGCAGATATTTCCATGTTTATGGAGATGGGGGTGTAGATACTTCCATGTTAATACAGATAGCGGTGTAGATATTTCCATGTTTATAGAGATGGCGGTGTAGTAATTTCCATGTTTATACAGATACAGTGAAGATAATTCCATGTTTATAGAGATAGCGGTGTAGACATTTCCAATTTTATACAGATAGCAGTGTTGAAATTTCCATGTTCATACAGAGAGCGGTGTTGATAGCTCCACGTTTAAAGAGATGGCGGTGTAGATATTTCCATGTTCCTACAGATGGCGGTGTAAATATTTCCATTTTTATAGAGATGGCGGTGTTGATATTTCCATGTTTATACAGAAGGCGGTGTAGATATTTCCATGTTTACACAGATAGTGGTGTAGACCTTTCCATGTTTACACAGATAGCATTGTAGATATTTACATGTTTATAGAGATGGCAGTGTAGATATTTCCATGTTTATACAGATGGCGGTGAAGATATTTCCATGTTTACACACATAGCGGTGTGGGTATTTCCATGATTATACTGATAGCGGTGCAGATATTTCCATGTTTATACAGATAGCGGTGCAGATATTTCCATGTTTATAAAGATAGCATTGTAGATATTTCCATGTTCATACAGATACCGGTGTAGATATTTCCATGTTCATACAGATAGCGGTGTAGATATTTCCATGTTCATTCAGATGGCAGCATAGATATTTCCATGTTCATACAGATGGCGGTGAAGATATTTACATGTTCAAACAGATGGCAGTGTAGATATTTCCATGTTCATAGAGACGGCAGTGTAGATATTAACATGCTCATAGACATGGCAGTGTAGATATTTCCATGTTCATACGGATGGCGGTGTAGATATTTCCATGTTCATGTAGATAGCGGTGTGGATATTTCCATGTTCATACAGATGGCGGTGTAGATATTTCGAAGTTTATAGAGATAGCGGTGTAGTTATTTCCATGTATATAGAGAAAGCTCTGTAGATGTTTCCATGTAAATGCAGATAGCTGTGTAGATATTTCCATGTTCATGCAGATAGCGGTGTAGATATTTCCATGTTCATCCAGATGCCGGTGTATATATATCCATGTTCATAGAGATGGCAGTGTAGATATTTCCAAGTTTATAGAGATAGCGGTATAGATATTTCCATGTTTATGGAGATAGCGTTGTAGATATTTCCATGTTTATACAGATAGTGGTATAGATATTTCCATGTTTATACAGATGGCAGTGTAGATATTTCCATGTTTACAGAGATAGTGTTGTAGTTATTTCCAAGTTTATAGAGATAGTGGTGTAGATATTTCCATGTTTATACAGATATTGGTGTAGATATTTCCATGTTTATACAGATGGCGGTGCAGATATTTCCATGTTTATAGAGATGGGGGTGTAGATATTTCCATGTTACTACAGATAGCGGTGTAGATATTTCCATGTTTATACAGATGGCGGTGTAGTAATTTCCATGTTTATACAGATACAGTGAAGATAATTCCATGTTTACATAGATAGCGGTTTAGATATTTCCAATTTTATACAGATAGCAGTGTTGAAATTTCCATGTTCATACAGATAGCGGTGTAGATAGCTTCACGTTTATAGAGATGGCGGTGTAGATATTTCCATGTTCATACAGATAGCAGTGTAGATATTTCCATGTTTATACAGATGGCGGTGTAGATATTTCCATGTTCATAGAGATGGCGCTGTAGATATTTCCATGTTCATAGAGATGGCGGTGTAGATATTTCCATGTTCATACAGATAGCGGTGTAGATATTTCCATGTTTATACAGATGGCGGTGTAGATATTTCCATGTTCATAGAGATGGCGCTGTAGATATTTCCATGTTTATAGAGATGGCGGTGTAGATATTTCCATGTTTATAGAGGTGGCTCTGTAGATATTTCCATGTTCATAGAGATGGCGGTGTAGATATTTCCATGTTTATACAGATAGCAGTGTAGATATTTCCATGTTTATAGGGATAGCAGCGTAGATATTTTCATTGATATACAGATAGCTGTGTAGATATTTCCATGTTCATACAGTTAGCGGTGTAGATATTTCTAAGTTCATACAGATGGCGGTGTAGATATTTCCATGTTCATAGAGATGGCGGTGTAGATATTTCCATGTTCATACAAATGGCGGTGTAGATATTTCCATGTTCATAGAGACGGCAGTGTAGATATTAACATGCTCATAGACATGGCAGTGTAGATATTTCCATGTTCATACGGATGGCGGTGTAGATATTTCCATGTTCATGTAGATAGCGGTGTAGATATTTCCATGTTCATCCAGATGCCAGTGTAGATATATCCACGTTCATACAGATGGCGGTGAAAATATGTCCATGTTCATACAGATGGCGGTGTAGATATTTCCATGTTCATACAAATAGCGGTGTAGATATTCCCATGTTCATAGAGATGGCTGTGTAGGTATTTCCTTGTTCATACAAATGACGGTGTAGATATTTCCATGTTGATAGAGATGGTGGTGTAGATGTTTCCATGTTTATACAGATAGAAGTGTAGTTATTTCCTTGTTTATAGAGATAGCAGTGTAGATATTTCCATTGCTATACAGATAGCGGTGTAGATATTTGCATGTTCATACAGATAGCGGTGTAGATATTTCCATGTTCATACAGTTAGCGGTGTAAATATTTCCATGTTCATACTGATGGCGGTGTGGATATTTCCATGTTCATACAGATGGCGGTGAAGATATTTACATGTTCATACAGATAGCGGTGTAGATATTTCCATGTTCATACAGATAGCGGTGTAGATATTTCCATGTTCATGCAGATAGCGGTGTAGATATTTCCATGTACATACAGATGGTGGTGTAGATATTTACATGTTCATGCAGATGGCGGGGTAGATATTTCCATGTTCGTACGGATGGCAGTGTTGATATTTCCATGTTCATACAGGTGGTGGTGTAGATATTTCCATTTTTATAGAGATGGCGGTGTAGATATTTCCAAGTTTATACAGAGGGCGCTTTAGATATTTTCAAGTTTACACAAATAGCGGTGTAGATATTTCCATGTTGATTCACATAGCGGGGTAGATATTTCCACGTTTATAGAGATAGCGGTGTAGATATTTCCATGTTTATAGAGATAGCGATGTAGATATTTCCATGTTTATGCAGATAGCGGTATAGATATTTCCATGTTTATTCCGATGGTGGTGTAGATATTTCCATGTTTATAGAGATGGCGGACTAGATATTTCCATGTTTATAGAGATAGCAGTGTAGATATTTCCATGTTCATTCAGATAGCGTTGTAGAAATTTCTATGTTCATACAGATAGCAGTGTACTTATTTCCATGTTCATACAGATAGCGGTGTACATATTTCCATGTTCATGCAGATAGCGGTGTAGATATTTCCATGTTCATCCAGATGGCGGTGAAGATATTTCCATGCTCACAGAGATGGCGGTGAAGATATTTCCATGTTCATACAGATGGCGGTGTAGCTATTTCAATGTTCGCTCACATGGCGGTGTAGATATTTCCATGTTCATAGAGATCGCGGTGTAGATATTTCGAAGTTTATAGAGATAGCGTTGTAGTTATTTCCATATTTATAGAGAAATCTCTGTAGATATTTCCATGTATATTCAGATAGCTGTGTAGATAATTCCATGTTCATGCAGATAGCGGTGTAGATATTTCCATGTTCATCCAGATGCCGGTGTACATATATCCATGTTCATACAGATGACGGTGAAGATATTTCCATGTTCATACAGATGGCGGTGTAGATATTTCCATGTTCATACAAATGGCGGTGCAGATATTTCCATGTTCATAGAGATGGCGGTGTAGATATTTCCAAGTTCATACAAATGGCAGTGTAGATATTTCCATGTTCATAGAGATGTCGGTGTAGATATTTCCATATTTATACTGATAGCAGTGTAGTTATTTCCATGTTTATAGAGATAGCAGTGTAGATATTTCCATTGATATACAAATAGCTGTGTAGATATTTGCATGTTCATACAGATAGCGGTGTAGCTGTTTCTATGTTTATACAGATAGCGGTGTAGATATTTCCATGTTCATACAGATACCGGTGTAGATATTTCCATGTTCATACAGTTAGCGGTGTAGATATTTCCATGTTCTTACAGATGGCAGTGTAGATATTTCCATGTTCATACAGATGGCGGTGTAGATATTTCCATGTTCATACAGATGGCGGTGTAGTTTTTTCCATGTTCATACAGATAGCGGTGTAGATATTTCCATGTTCATACAGATAGAGGTGTAGATATTTCCATGTTCATACTGTTAGCGCTGTAGATATTTCCATGTTCATACAGATAGAGGTGCAGATATTTACATGTTCGTACGGATGGCAGTGTAGATATTTCCATGTTCATACAGGTGGCGGTGTAGATATTTCCATGTTTATACAGATAGCAGTGTAGTTATTTCCATGTTTATAGAGATAGCATTGTAGGTATTTCCAATGATATACAGATAGCTGTGTAGATATTTGCATGTTCATACAGATTGCGGTGTAGATATTTCCATGTTCGTACAGATAGCGGTGTAGATATTTCCATGTATATACAGATAGCGGTGTAGATATTTCCATGTTCATACAGATAACGGTGTAGGTATTTCCATGTTCATACAGATAGCGGTGTAGATATTTCCATGTTCATACAGTTAGCGGTGAAGATATTTCCATGTTCTTACAGATGGCGATGTAGATATTTACATGTTCATACAGATGGCGGTATAGATATTTCCATGTTCGTACAGATGGCGGTGTAGATATTTCCATGTTCATAGAGATGGCAGTGTAGATATTTCCATGTTTGCAGATAGCGGTATAGATATTTCCATGTTTATACAGATGGTGGTGTAGATATTTCCATGTTTATAGAGATGGCGGTCTAGATATTTCTATGTTTACAGAGATAGTGGTGTAGTTATTTCCAAGTTTATAGAGACAGCGTTGTAGATATTTCCATGTTTATACAGATAGCGGTGAAGATATTTCCATGTTTATACAGATAGCGGTGTTGATATTTCCATGTTTATACAGATAGCAGTGTAGATATTTCCATGTTTATAGAGATAGTGGTGTAGATAATTTCAATTTTATACAGACAGCAGTGTAGATATTTCCAAGTTCATACAGATAGCGGTGTAGATATTTCCACGTTTATAGAGATGGCGGTGTAGAGATTCCCATGTTCATACAGACGGCAGTGTAGATATTTCCACGTTTATAGGGATGGTGGTGTAGATATTTTAATGTTTACACAGATGGCAGTGTAGATATTTCCATGTTTACACAGATAGCGGTGTAGACATTTCCATGTTTACACAGATAGCGGTGTGGATATTTCCGTGTTCATACAAATGTCGGTGTAGATATTTCCATGTTCATAGAGATGACGGTGTAGATATTTCCATGTTTATACAGATAGCAGTGTAGTTATTACCATGTTTATAGAGATAGCAGTGTAGATATTTCCATTGACATACAGATAGCTGTGTAGATATTTGCATGTTCATACAGATAGCGGTGTAGATATTTCCATGTTTATTCAGATAGCTGTGTAGATATTTCCATATTCATACAGTTAGCGGTGTAGATATTTCCATGTTCATGCAAATGGCGGTGTAGATATTTCCATGTTTATACAGATAGCAGTGTAGATATTTCCATGTTAATAGAGATAGCAATGTAGATATTTTCATTGATATAGAGATAGCTGTGTAGATATTTGCATGTTCATACACATAGCGGTGTAGATATTTCCATGTTCATGCAGAGAGCGGTGTAGATATTTCCATGTTCGTACAGAGAGCGGTGTAGATATTTCCATGTTCATACAGATAGTGGTGTAGATATTTCCATGTTCATACAGATAGCGGTGTAGGTATTTCCCTGTTCATACAGTTAGCGCTGTAGATATTTCCATGTTCATACAGATGGCAGAGTAGATATTTACATGTTCATACAGATGGCGGTGTGGATATTTCCATGTTCGTACATGTGGCGGTGTAGATATTTCCATGTTTATACAGATAGCAGTGTAGTTATTTCCATGTTTGTAGAGATAGCAGTGTAGATATTTCCATTGATATGCAGATAGCTGTGTAGATATTTGCATGTTGATAGAGATAGCGGTGTAGATATTTCCATGTTCATACAGATGGCGGTGTAGATATTTACATGTTCGTACAGATGGCGGTGTAAATATTTCCATGTTCATACAGATGGCAGTGTAGATATTTCCATGTACATAGAGATGGCGGTGTAGATATTTCCATGTTTATGCAGATAGCGGTATAGATATTTCCATGTTTTTACAGATGGTTTTGTAGATATTTCCATGTTTATAGAGATGGCTGTCTAGATATTTCAATCTTTATAGAGACAGTGGTGTAGTTATTTCCAAGTTTATAGAGACAGCGTGGTAGATATTTCCATGTTTATACAGATAGCGGTGAAGATATTTCCATGTTTATACAGATAGCAGTGTAGATATTTCCATGTTTATAGAGATAGTGGTGTAGATAATTTCAATTTTATACCGAGAGCAGTGTAGATATTTCCAAGTTCATACAGATAGCGGTGTAGTTATTTCCACGTTTATAGAGATGGCGGTGTAGATATTTCCATGTTCATACTGATGGCGGTGTAGATATTTCCATGTTCATAGAATTGGCGGTGTAGATATTTCCATGTTCGTAGAGAAGGCGGTGTAGATATTTCCATGTTCAAACAAATGGCGGTGTATATATTTCCATGTTCATACAGGTGGTGGTGTATATATTTCCATGTTTATACAGATAGCAGTGTAGTTATTTCCATGTTTATAGAGATAGCAGTGTAGAGATTTCCATTGATAAACAGATAGCTGTGTAGATATTTCCATGTTCATACAGATAGCGGTGTAGATATTTCCATGTTCATAAAGATAACGGTGTAGATATTTCCATGTTCATACAGATAGCGGTGTAGATATTTCCATGTTCATACAGTTAGGGGTGTAGATATTTCCATGTTCATACAAACGGCGGTGTAGATATTTCCATGTTTATACAGATAGCAGTGTAGGTATTTCCATGTTTATAGAGATAGCAGTGTAGCTATTTCCATTGATATACAGATAGCTGTGTAGATATTTGCATGTTCATACACATAGCGGTGTAGATATTTCCATGTTCATACAGATAGCGGTGTAGATATTTCCATGTTCGTACAGATGGCGGCGTAGATATTTCCATGTTTACAGAGATGGCGGTGTAGATATTTTCATGTTTACACAGATGGCGGTGTAGATATTTCCATGTTTACACAGATAGCGGTGTAGACATTTCCATGTTTACACAGATAGCAGTGTGGATATTTCCATGTTTATGCAGATAGCGGTGTAGATATTTCCATGTTTATACAGGTAGCGGTGCGGTTATTTCCATGTTTATACAGATAGTGGTGGAGATATTTCCATGTTTATACAGATAGCGGTGTAGATATTTCCATCTTATTACAGATGGCGGTGTAGATATGTCCATGTTCGTACAGATGGCGGTGTAGATATTACCATGTTCATACAGATGGTGGTGTAGATATTTCGAAGTTTATAGAGATAGCGCTGTAGTTATTTCCATATTTATAGAGAAATCTGTGTAGATATTTCCATGTATATGCAGACAGCTGTGTGGATATTTCCATGTTCATACAGATTGCGGTGTAGATATTTCCATGTTCATAGAGATAACGGTGTAGATATTTACATCTTCATACTGATAGCGGTACAGATATTTCCATGTTCATACAGTAAGCGGTGTAGATATTTCCATGTTCATACAGATGGCAGTGTAGATATTTACATGTTCATACAGATGTCGGTGTAGATATTTCCATGTTCGTACAGATGGCATTGTAGATATTTCCATGTTCATAGAGATGGCGGTGTCGATATTTCCATGTTTATGCAGATAGCGGTATAGATATTTCCATGTTTATACAGACGGTGGTGTAGATATTTCCATGTTTATAGAGATGGCGGTCTAGGTATTTCCATGTTTATAGAGATAGTTCTTTAGTTATTTCGAAGTTTATACAGACAGCGTTGCAGATATTTTCATGTTTATAGAGACAGCATTGTAGATATTTCCATGTTTATAGAGATAGCGGTGAAGATATTTCCATGTTTATACAGATAGCGGTGTAGATATTTCCATGTTTACACAGATAGCGGTGTAGATATTTCCATGTTGATAGAGATAGTGGTGTAGATAATTCCAATTTTATACAGATAGCAGTGTAGATATTTCCAAGTTCATACAGATTGCGGTGTAGATATTTCCACATTTATAGAGATGGCTGTGTAGATATTTCCATGTTCATACAGATGTCGGTGTAGATATTTCCATGTTTATAGAGATGGCAGTGTAGATATTTTCATGTTTACACAGATGGCG
Source organism: Gorilla gorilla gorilla (assembly GCF_029281585.2). Taxonomy (NCBI): domain Eukaryota; kingdom Metazoa; phylum Chordata; class Mammalia; order Primates; family Hominidae; genus Gorilla; species Gorilla gorilla. The sequence continues at coordinate 11,513 of NC_073239.2, read as the reverse complement.
GTGTGGATATTTCCATGTTTATACAGATAGCGGTGTAGATATTTCCATCTTAATACAGATGGCGGTGTAGATATTTCCATGTTTATGCAGATAGCGGTATAGATATTTCCATTTTTATACAGATGGTGGTGTAGATATTTCCATGTTTATGCAGATGGCGGTGTAGATATTTCCATGTTTATACAGATGGTGGTGTAGAAATTTCCATGTTCATACAGATGGCGGTGTAGATATTTCGAAGTTTATAGAGATAGCGCTGTAGTTATTTCTATATTTATATAGAAATCTGTGTAGATATTTCCATGTATATGCAGATAGCTGTGTAGATATTTCCATTTTCATGCAGATAGCGGTGTAGTTATTTCCATGTTCATCCAGATGCCGGTGTAGATACATCCATGTTCATACAGATGGCGGTGAAGATATTTCCATGTTCATACAGATGGCTGTATAGATATTTCCATGTTCATAGAGATGGAGGTGTAGATATTTCCATGTTGATACAGATAGCAGTGTAGTTATTTCCATGTTTATAGAGATAGCAGTGTAGATATTTCCATTGGTATACAGATAGCGTTGTAGATATTTCCATGTTCATACACATAGCGGTGTAGATATTTCCATGTTCATACAGATAGCAGTGTAGATATTTCCATTTTCATACAGATAGCGGTGTAGATATTTCCATGTTCATACAGTTAGCGGTGTAGATATTTCCATGTTCATACAGATGGCGGTGTAGATATTTACATGTTCATACAGATGGCGGTGTACATATTTCCTTGTTCGTACGGATGGCAGTGTAGATATTTCCATGTTCATACAGGTGGCGGTGTAGATATTTCCATGTTTATACAGATAGCAGTGTAGTTATTTCCATGTTTACAGAGATAGCAGTGAAGATATTTCCATTGTTATACAGATAGCTGTGTAGATATTTGCATGTTCATACAGATAGCGGTGTTGATATTTCCATGTTCATACAGATAGCGGTGTAGATACTTCCATGTTCATACAGAGAGCGGTGTAGATATTTCCATGTTAATACAGATAGCGGTGTAGATATTTCCATGTTCATACAGATAGCGGTGTAGATATTTAAATGTTCATACAGTTAGCGGTGTAGATATTTCCATGTTCATATAGATGGCGGTGTACATATTTACATGTTGATACAGATCGCGGTGTAGATATTTCCATGTTCATACAGATAGCGGTGTAGATATTTCCATGTTCATACAGATAACGGTGTAGATATTTCTATGTTCATACAGATAGCGGTGTAGATATTTCCATGTTCATACCAATAGCGGTGTAGACATTTCCATGTTCATACATTTAGCGGTGTAGATATTTCCATGTTCATACAGATGGCGGTGAAGATATTTATATGTTCACACAGATGGCGGTGTTGATATTTCCATGTTTGTACGGATGGCAGTGTAGATATTTCCATGTTCATACAGGTGGCGGTGTAGATATTTCCATGTTTATACAGATAGCAGTGTAGTTA